>NC_047523.1:24328434-24486175 GCF_902827115.2 Pseudochaenichthys georgianus | reverse complement strand
AACATGTCTCTATACACACCATACCCGAAAAGGAGCAGGGAGAAGAAAATAATCTGATATTACCTGCCCCTTTCGCAAAATATATATAAAAATATATACAAACCCTATTGTAAATAATTGAAGATATTAACTAAACTGATCAATTAAAGCCAATATAATGTGATTAAGTGTTTCACGTCCAACATACAAACACTGCTGCTAACTGAAAAGCTTGAGGTGGATTGTATGGACAAAGGATTTGATGAATTGAAAAAAAAGCAGCTGCTGCTCACCACTAGAGGGCCACTGCTTTATATGTAAAAGAGTCTGACATCCCGTTTACCACTCACTCCTACCGTAAATGTGTTCATTAGTGCCACAACTTCTTAAACATGTTTCTTAAGGGTAAGGGTATGGAAAAAGATCTGTGCCTGAATTCTGAGCAAGCAGTGGGACGTTTTTAGCACAGAAAATATTTATCACAACCAAATATATATAGGTTATTCACAAAATGATATAATTAACTCACAATAGTCCATGGTTTGATATTCCTGCAAATACAAAAAACAACACTATAGTTAAATAAAGTAAAATTCACGGATTCAATTAACTTTATTTTACCCTTTCATCTCAAAAGGCAATGAAAATGATATTCCTAGACAGATATTATTCCTTTTCTTTCTTTGTTCAGGATGTAGTATAGAGTCAGTGACTTCTCCTTCAGCTTCAACACTGAATGTGATATGGAGCAGCTACAGTGGAGCTACGGTATATTTTCTGGACCTGAGGGTTGTGAACTCCACCAGCATCGCCCCAATGGTGGTGATGCAGTATGCACCCAGCACAAAGAGGCTGATTCAGGGTTTGAAACCCGGACATGACTATAAAGTCACACTGAAGGTCTTCCAATACACCAATGTGGTGTGCACACACTTCAAAACCACTAAGACAGGTAAAGAAAACACTTAAAAAAGTTACCATATAAATGAAACTGAAAAGCAACTTTGTTAAATAATGTTGATGTCTTTATCTTTCATTCCCACAGTGCCTGCCACTTCTCAGATCACCTTTTCACAAGCTATTTCCAGTACATCTATAAAGTTCCAGTGGTCTAGCATGGTTGGGGCAGACAGCTACATCTTGTTTGTGACAGAGTTGTTTATTAATCCCCCAAAACAATACAACGAGACCTTCACAGGCCTTGTTGGACAAATGGACAGCCTAACTCCTTCTACAACGTACAACTGTTACGTCTACTCATTAAACAGCGCCGGAAGAGGGGCCAAAAGTCATACTAGGACAATCGCAACGTGTAAGTGCAAATGAAATGCTAGTTTTGTTGTTTTTCAGAGGGTTTCATTTTTGTAATGCGGATCAGAATCAAGGTTCCTTAAAAAAAAAAAAAGTCTAAATAACGTGTTATGTTTGAGCAAATCCTTTACAGTTGGGATGTATGACATGACGGAGGATAAGAAAATGCATAAGATTAAACTTGTATTTTCTCCTGGTAGTGGTACAGCCACCAATAGGAGTGTCCATACATACGACGGGGAAGAGCACAGCTCGAGTGACGTGGAACACTGTTAGTAAAGTCTTGCTTTATCAAGTGGCCGTGAGTGACAACGACAAGCACAACGATCAGCCGGTCATCAGAAACACCACAACAACCACCATGGACATCAGTGATCTGGAGCCCTGTTCCAGATACACAGTGGGAGTATCTTCACTCAACGGCTTCTTGGTTCCTGGGGAGCCCTCTGCTGTTACATACAACACCTCTAGTGAGTATCTTAGCAGCAGAATGGATGCACTTGCCCTTTTTGTTTTGTGTAGACCGACTACAACCTCACTTATGTATAAATGGGTAATTCTCAACTTCCTCTGATGTTATTCAATCCCATTCATCTCAACTCAAGTTAGTATTAAATGCAGACAAATCCAAACTCAGGATATTCTCAAATGGCAAAAAGTTAACTTCTATTCTCCCTAAGAGTTGTACTGTTCAAGGAACTGACATTGAAAGAGTCACACATATCTAGGTTTTATTATTGATCAGAATGTATCTTCACACACTGAATGTTGTTTCAAAGCTAAAGATAAAATAAAGTTTATTTTACAGAAACAAATCCTGTTTCTCCTTTCAGACAAGGAAACATTTGATCATTTGATTTACCGGTTTTGGATGATAGTGATCTGCTTTATATGAATGCCTCTGACCAGGGCCTAACGAGTTTGGATACTGTGTACCATTGTGCATTACGTGTTGTCCCTGGATGTGGACATCGTGTACACCACTGCACTCTGTGTGCTGCTGCTAATTGGCCATCTTTGTTTGCACGCAACTTTCCCATTGGTTGGGTTTTATATATACATCTCTGTTTGGCTGGTTCTCTCCAGTCTATATGCTAAATACAGCTCTCGAATTTATTCAGATGCTGGTTCCTAAATTGAGAACAGAGCTGGGTAAAAAAGCTTTTAAATATGCTGCCCCTTATGCATGGAATAATATACAGAAGGAGCTGAAACTGTCAGATTGTATCACTATGGGGGAATTCAAGTCCATCTTAAAGGACAGAGAACAAGAATCTATTGGTCGATGTGATTGCTCGTATATCCTATAATTGAAGTCGTTTTAAATTGTGCCAGTTTTTACTGATTTGTAATAGTTTCTTTTATTTGCATATTGACTGGTTAATGTGCCATTTAATTGGTGTTTTCCAGCTGTATTCGTCTGCCTGTATTGTTTAGTGTTCATTTGTTGTAACTGTGTTCATGGCATGCTGCCCTTCTTGGCCAGGTCGCTCTGGAAAAAGAGATTTTAATCTCAATGAGTCTTTACCTGGTTAAATAAAGGATATATAATCTAATTCTTCCCTTTCCAAAATCTGAGTTTGACCATTAATGAAGATAACAAATCTGAAATGTACCAGATTATAAGTATTTTCTATACGTCTATGTTATATGGACTATACAAGAACAAATAATAATTGTGTTGACTAAAAAGTAACCTTGTGACCTTAATTAACCCAGTTCGACCTCTTATGAAGGAACACAAAACAAGATATACGTTTTTGGTCTAGTGAATCTTAAAACCAGCATTACATTTCACGCAGGCAGAATCGTTCCTATAAAACAATGTTCTGAAAAAAATGTTTCCTCAGCTATTAACCCGGTGACGACAGTCTCAGCTGAGTACAGCTGCACGAGCGGCTTGGTGACAGTAACTTGGGATTTGGTATTCGGGGCCAACTTGTACAGGGCAACGGCCACTGATGGCACTGGTGCAGCCCTTAACTGCACATCGGCCTCCACAAGCTGCCATATCACCATGCTCAAATGTGGTGAGGAGTACCAGGTCCATGTAACAGCCATCTCAGACGACTGTGAGAGCATCTCCAACGTCCATTCCCTGTTCGAGACAGGTAGGCCTGCTCTACCTGCTCTACCCTAGGTCTGTACTTTCCTTGTGAATGTATGTATTGTCCCCCCCCTTTCATTGTGCCTCATCACATGTCTGTATATGTGTCCTACATATCCACACCTTCTCATTCTACCTCTCAGTGTCACACACACTCACAGTTCAGGACACATTCAAAGATCTTCATCACAACATTTCCCCATAACTTCATCCTCTAGGGAAGCTGATTAGGTTCCTCCCATTGTCTCCTTTAGGATTTTCTCAAGCTGAGGGGTGAAACACACACTCTCTTTTGCCACCAAGACCAGCTATCCAACACCAGTCGGTCAAGTGTCTTTAGAGTCTATTTAGTCAAGGACTTATCTCAAAGGTCAGCTCTCACGTCAGTCTGAGTGAAAAGGTAAAGGAGACAAACCATAGTCCACCTAGGGCAGGGGTCTGCAACCTTTTTGACCAAAAGAGCCATTTTGCTCCTTTTTCCAAAGAAAAATGTTGTCTGGAGCCGCAAAACATATTTCATAGTTTTTTATTGTTATATCCGACAAAAACTACAGTTTTTTGCATTTATTAGGCTATTTATTACATGATATAAAACTGTTAACCTCTAATAAGAAACAAAGAACTCTTATAAGGAGAATTAAAAATAATATACAGGCCTACTTTAAAATAAATTAAACACTTGGGGAGTCCTCTGCACATTTGAAGGGAAAAAAAATTATTAAAATGGGCCCACTTTGAAATAAATAAAACATATAGCTGCACCCTAAAAAGAGTTAAAGGTGGGGTAGGTAAGAATGGAGAAACCAGCTCGAGTGCGCGAGAATTTGAAAATACACAACCGTAAAAAATATGCCTCTTCCTTCAGACTTTCTTACAGAGTCCCTCCTCCAACACACACATGAACGCGCACATGACCAATGAGGGCACGAGATAAGTTTGTGCACAGGTGGAAGGCTGACAGGCAGGTAGGCCATCCAGTTACTTTAGCCGCCGGCCGGCTCAGATGATTGGTCGTGCTTTTTACAGCGCTACGGCTTCCACAGATTAATTTGTGTATGTATTTATTGTCAAAGCATTTAATATATTCATTGCTATCGGGACGTTAAGAGCATTCCATGGAATATAACAAAAAGTGTTTTCTGAAATAAATTACATACCCCATTGAATTATGACTGAAGATCGTCAGCTGGCTTCCTCCCTTCTTGTTCCTCGATACGTAAAGGCTGCACCACCGTTGACAACTTCTCTCTACATATCAAACATACCGGTAAACCAGCATCGTTTGCTGTGAAAGCAGATAACTCTGTCCACACAGAATTAAATCTTATGTTCCTCCGGTACTTTTCTTTGATTTATCCATAGTTCGCTCATCGAGCCAGGGGTCAGGTTATTCGCCTCCAAGAAAAGGCGCTCGCGCGGGACCGTAGCAGGCTGTGACGCATATTTTAGTTGACCTAATTAAAACCGTTTTGTTTTTTATTTATGTGTCAAAGTATCACCTCAAAATACAAGATACGAAACATTTTCAACCATGCAACAAAATATAAATAGTCCTACAAATACTTTTATTTTATTTCCTTCTTATTTTTGTCTAAACTCAAGGGAGCCAGAGCAGAGGGCTTAAAGGGCCGCATGCGGCCCGTGGGCCGCGGGTTGCCGACCCCTGGCCTAGGGAAATATCTACACGCACACACAGCAAAATTGCCTGTTCACTCCAATGAAGTGTTGAATGCTGCAAAAAGGGAAATTACAATAGGAGTAAAACATCTGTATCTATTTGACGACCTTTGAACAATAGGAGGTGAATTGTGGCCTGTGAATCTGCTGTGAATACTTCATTTTTAAAACAATACAGTGCGTCACAAAATACTGATCAATATAAACTCCACTCAATTCTGCACAACTGGACTTTTTTTATGACATCCAGGCAGATTTTGAAATGTTTTAAACCGTTTTATTCCCTGTTCTTATAACTGTTCTTTGTCAAAATGTTTTCCCAGTCTCCTGTGCTCCTGCTAATCCCGAGACAAGTCACGATTGTTCGAGCAATGTGATCATCTTTAGCTGGCAGCCCACCAACAACACCCGCTACTATGTGGCAACGGCTGTGGACAAAAGTGGCCAAAAAACTGAGTGCAGGACGGCAGACAACAAGTGTTTATTCACTAACACTGGCTGTGGTCAGTTTTACAAGTACACTGTTTATGCCGTCTGCGATGTATGCAACAGCGAAGCCAGCAATCCTGAGTTTGTCCGGACCTGTGAGTATGATTTCATTTTGTTAATATAAATATATCATGAATCCAAAATACATACTACAGCACAACTTGTTCTCAATGCTCGTCTGGTTTTAGGGACTGAAATGTTTAAAAACGCATATAATTGTGTATTTTGACACACATTGCAATTGTGATTTGATTCTTACGGAAGAGGATTAGGGCCACATGATAATTCTTTTTGGAGTTCAGAGATTAAAGTCAGAATTCTGAGATTAAAGTCAGAATTCTGAGAAAAAAGTCAGAAGCACGTTAACGGTAGTGAACCAACTTCAGTGAGAGACTCACTTCACATTATGCAGTAGTGAAACCATGTGGCTGTTAGCTTCCGGTCCTCTCTGTTAGCAGCTCTGTGCTACCGGCGGCTCAACCGAATTAGCTTATTGGGTGGACATAACTTGACCATGGCCGTATTTGCTGTCTTTTGGATATTTAATGCAAATATCAGACTTGTTTCATTGCTTGCTCTGCGGACCGTCCATGCATGTGGTTTCTTCGATAAGTACATTCTAGTTCTCTATTTATATTTTACTGGTGTTTTATTCAAATAGATTTGGCATTTATGTATTTAAGCGAGGATTCTTTAACATATAGTGAGAATTGCTAACATTTGTCTCTACATATTGTGTGATTATTGCAGTGACACAACCAAACTGTCAGGGTTGAGTGAAGCAGGCAGGACCCAAACGCAGATTTAAACAGAAAATACCTTTATTTCAAGGCTAACGATACAACAGAACTCTTCCCAGTGGACGCAGTCAAGACAAACAACAATCCAACGATGACAGACAGAAAAACCAGAACTTAAATGCACACAAGACTAATCACACAAACAAGACACAGGTGAGGAGGGGAGGAGAAAACACAGGGGCACAAGGTGAACACAATCAGGAAATCAGACACAGGAGGGCAAACACAGAGGCCGTTTCTCAATCTCGAGGAAACTGGCTTCCAAGCCAATATTTCAAGGATGCTACGTCATCGAGTGCTGCCGAAGGACTGTTCCAATCTCCAACATACTTGGAATTCCACCGAGGCCTCGTCCTTGGTTTGGGGGTAATTTCAAGGCTGCACATGGGTAGACTTCGCGTCCTTAAAATCCCCACAATGCTTTGCGCACGGACCAATTTCCCCAAATCTGTGGCGGAAAATGTAAGGCGGGCCTCTCATATGAGGCACACCTGCACACTTGCTAGCCTGTTCCACTCTTTGTTTTCCGAATGCCAGGAAGGATTCTTGCCTAGCTTCTGAAGCAAGTGACTCGGAAGACATGTGCTACCAAGCAAGCATCCTCGCGATTGAGAAACGGCCAGAGACAGGAATCAACAAACAAGACAGGGGGTGAACACTTTCTTTTCAAAATAAAACGAAACCAGAGACAGATAAAACACAACACAGACAGACCTTTACCTACCCGTTGACATGTTGCGTCTCCTTTTTGTTGTGGCCTTTTGAGCCAGGTCGCAACAAATGGGGGCTCGTCCGACGGGTTATTTGTTTAAAAAGTTTGTGTAGTGCTCAGAGCACATGGTGTCATTGAGCAGCTGATTCATTGTTGTGGTCCAGCTGTGTGCTGGCTTGTCGCTGCTATTTGGGGGACACATCATTTTTTGGGTTTCAGGAAGCTTTAGTGTTTGACATGTCGTCAGGTTTTGTGTGCCAATCAAAGGTAAGATTGCGTTTGTTACGCTTTTGTAAAGAGTTTTCCCCGCTAGGCTTAAGTGGCGTTTCCCCTTGGGTTGCGTGTTTTGTTTTTTTTTCATAGTGTTGTGGCGACGTGGTTAGTGTCAGCTGTTTTCGGACAGCTGTCTCGGGGGCACGTCCGCGTGAGTTCTGGTGTTACCATGCGTGCAGGTCGCTCCATACTCCGCCAGGTTCCAGTGCGTAATTACCCAACCGCAAGCCACCATGAGACTAGGGAGATTAGGCAAAGATTTTGTTTAGGGCAGTTAGAGGGGGAAAGTTCTCTGTTGGGTTAATCTTATGCCCATGCGTCGTTGGCATGTTAATACTTTGCTTTCTGATTGGCTATTATGACTTCTTCTTTGTCAGCGTTTGTGGATGCGCCCCTCAGTGTCTTTCTTAGATGATTGGCCAGAGGCCGCAGTTGATCGAGAATAGCCGAGCACTATGACATTGCTGTGGTGGGGAGGCAAGCGGAAACATGACCATTAAACTGTCATTGTGTCATCTTTGTTTGAGCACGGGGGTGTTGCAAGAAGAGTAAGTCCTGGTGCGGCAGGGTCGTGCCGGGTAGTGGTTCAGACAGTTGGTTTGACGTTCGAGCAGCAAAAGGAGCTTTTGGCCATGCAGTTTGATCAGGAGAGATCGCAGTTGGAGAAGGAGAAGTTGCCAGTTGGAGATGAGGTTGGAGCAGGAGAAGTTGGAGGCAGGAGAAGTTACAGTTGGGGTTGAGGTTGGAGAAGTTACAGATGGGGTTGAGGTTGGAGCGGAGAAGTTGGAGATGAGGGGTCAGCAGCAGGAGGTATAGAAGCGTTTCGAGGTTGGAAAAGACGCTGGAGGTGAAAGGATGAAATGTGAGGTGGAACATGCTAGATTACGGCATGATGGGAGAGGGCAGTTTTCTCCAGGGAGGTTGGTGGTGATAGGTCGCATCAGGCAGTGGCGATATCATTTCTTACTTGCGATTAGTGCCAAAGTTCAATTAGCGTGACCCGGAATTATTTTCACTCTATTTGAACGCATAGCAGAGGCAAGAAACTGGTCAGATTCGGACAGAGTGCTGTTACTTCAGTGTGTACTCACTGCGCGAGCACAGGAAGCCTATTCAGCTGTTTGTGGCGAAAAGGCTTTGGACTATGATAGAGTAAAATCAGCGGTGTTGAAGTCTTACGAACTAGTGTCCTGAAGGGTATCGTCAAAAGGTTCAGAAATTGGGTCAAGGGAGATAAGCAGACACATGTGGAGTTTATCCGTGATTTAACTTCTTCATTTTCAGCGGTGGTGCGCGGCAACAAAGGTTGCAAGTTTTGACTGTCTTTGTGACTCATTGTCTTGGAACAATTTAAAAAACATTCTCCCTCAGCGTGTGGCCACTTATGTGAATGAACAGAAACCTTCACCGCGTTTAGAGCTGCTGAATTAGCAGACGATTTTGTGTTGACACATAAGGGCAGTTTTACTGAGAAGTATTCTAGGGGTGATTGGAAACGTGGAGAAGACGATGGCTATGCCCGCGGTGGTGCAAAGTTTTCACCAGGCTCCTCCCGTAAATTTGTAGGTACAGGGCGACCCGAGGGGGCCAAAGTGGACCTATGTCATTATTGCAGAGGAGAGGGTCATTGGAAGGAGCAGTGTCCGTTGCTGGAAACTAAGGGGAAGCCTCGTTTGGCACCAAATGCTCCAGCCATGTGTTGTTCTGCCGTGTTGAAAAACCCCCGTTGGGTGTAGGCTCGGGCATGGTGCCTGATAGGAAGCCGATTTGTGCTGACGCGGGTTCTGGTTTTGAGCCGTTCATCACTGAAGCGGTTGTATCAGTAGTCGGTAGTGACAAATATGTGCCAATTAAGGTGTTGCGTGATACAGCGGCTAGATACTCATTCATTGTTGAGTCAGTGTTGCCTTTTTCGTCAGAGACAGAAACGGGGGATTTTGTGCTGATGAGGGGCATGGAGATGGGCTTGATTCCTGTGCGACGTCATACAGTAGTGCTGGATTGTGAGCTGGTACGTGGAGTTGTGTCTATGGCGTGCGTCCCGCGTTGCCACTTGATGGGATACATATGATTTTGGGGCAACGATCTCGCTGGTAGTGCTGTGTGGGCTGGTGTGCCACCGCCTGTGGTGGTTTCCAGGCCGGTGGCATCTGGGGAGTCAGGTGAGAGTGGTTTGTAATTTCCAAGTGAGTCTCCAGTTTATAAAATTGCACGTGTGCAGAGCCGTAGGATGTCTACTGACCTACCTGTTTCGGAGTCTGGAAAAAGTGGTCCAGCAAGGTCCTTTGACTTTGAGATCGAGACAAAGAAGAAGGAGAAGACAGTCAAAGTGGTGAAGGAGAAGAAAGAGTGGAAACCCCACAAAGCGAAGGAGAGGAGGCCGAAGGAGAGGAGGCCGAAGGAGAGGAGGCCGAAGGAGAGGAGGCCAAGGAGAGGAGGCCGAAAGAGAGAAGGCCGAAGGAGGTCGGCGAGGCCGATGAGCGCGATGAGCGCGATGAGCGCCTACATGCTGTGGCTCAACGCCAGCCAACCCAAGGAGGAGTGGGACATAAAGGCAGTGGAGGCGAAGAAACAGTACGAAGTCGCAAGGCTGGAGTTAAGAAGAAGGATGTTGGGTTGTCGTGGACCCCTTTGGGGCCCCGTCTTAAGGGGGGGGCTGTGATGCCCCTGTGGGTCCATCAGTAGAGAGGGTGTGGCTGTTCTGTCTGTGCTGCATTGGCTGCATTGATTGCACTGATTGCAGTAACTCAGGGCACCTGGGTCTGGTGCTCTGCAGCTATTTCAAAGCCTCTCTGCTCCTGTCTGGTCTCTCGCTCTGCTTCTCCCTGCAGGCACCCCGGTTTTGGTTGAGTATATTATGAGTTTCTTCAGTTGCTTTACTTTGTGCACTTCAACACACTCACACACACACATACATGTCCATACAATCCTCACCCTGCATTTACATTACTGATACCACTGACATCCACACCTCATACTTTACTGGTTTTTGACTTGATTTGATTCGTTTGTCCTAAATAAACATATTTTGTTAACCGTCAACATGGTGTCTCCTTTTGTTGTGGCCTTTTGAGCCAGGTCATAACACATGTATATGAAAAAAAAAGATGTATTTATGTTCAATACAATGAATACAATACAATGCATATTTAGGTATTCAGATAGCGCATCAAAACCCTCTCTCATGTCAGTGCCCTCCTCCTCTGCACCTTGAGCCACTGCTACCCCAGGCTCTGCTGCTGCTGGTGCATTCCACCCATCATCATAGTCCTCTCCATGACTCTCGCAGAGGTTATGCAGAGCACAGCATGTCAGCACCATGACCATGAATTTCACAAGAAACAAGTAAACTCTCCAATATGGTCTAGCTGCGGCCGCGGCCAGTACACGATGGTACACTACACGCCCACCTGACACGACACTACGGTGGCTGAGAGGCACCACCGTTAAAAGCGAATTGACGAGATTTACATCATACAGCCCATGCAGTATAAACATTGATTTTAATTTCTTACAGTAGGAGAGGTTTTGGGGTTTAGGAGGGAGGAAGGAAGATTAGGATTAGGTAAAAAGGTAGGGAGTGGTTAGGGTTAGGATGGGGGGAAGGGAAGGGTTAGATTGAAGGGAGGGAAGATAACTGCTACCCGGGAACGTTCATACTGGGTAGTTTATTTAGTTTAAAAAAAATTATCCAACGAGTTGGACCACAAAGGAAGTGTAGTACCGCCGTTTGGCCACAAGACTCCGGCGCACTCCTGGGGGCTTGGTTCAACCTCCACTGTCCGCGGCCGCAGCTAGACCCTTCTCAGCCACCGTAGTGTCGCGTCAGGTGGGCGTGTCGTGTACCATCGTGTACTGGCCGCGGCCGCAGCTCGACCAAGCCCCCAGGAAGTGCGCCGGACTCAGATGGAAATATTCGTGCTGGCCAAACGGCGGTACTGCACATCCGTTTGGTTGCCATGCCCGGAAACACTTTTTCCCATTGACTTACATGGGGAAAGAATGGTCTGTAACTCGTTGGATAATTTTTTTTTAAACTAAATAAACAACCCAGTATGAACACTTGTATAGCCCTTATTAAAAACATTCATTCCTCAAGTTGTAAAAATGTGCTAATGTTATTCTGAGAGTTATTTCCCTCGGCATTATGAACGCGCATCTAACCCACGGGACCGCGCCGCCCGGCAGGTTCATGTTACGTGTTCAGCACTACATGAGTTTCTCTTTACCCATGGATGCACAATAACAACGGACCCATATCGCCTTACGGCCCGTCCACACAGCGGCGTGCGCTGACGCTTGCCGGCGGGCGTGTCTGAAACTCAACCAACAACCAATCACATGAATCTCCCGCCACTGACACACAAGCAGCGGTTTGATTGGCTAGAGCTTGTACTGGCATATGATTCGATTGGCTGACGCGTCAAAAGTTGAACATTGCTCAACTTTTTCAGCGAGCCACGCCAGCTACGCTCCACGTCGCTTCCCACGATGCATTTCGGCTAAAAGTGACGTCACCCCATTCAAAGTGAATGGGGAAGCGTCAACGCACGCCGCTGTGTGGACGGGCCGTTACTGCCAGCCCACGGAGCTGTAATAATGGATATATTGCACATGTTTGCTTTAATTCATCATTTGTAAAATATTATATTACATGGGCTGTATGATGTAAATCTTGTACCGTAAATGTTGTATTAAATAAAGTTAATATTACCGACGTAGATTAACGTTCCTGTAGCTTCTTATTGCACTAACAAGTTTATTGCACTGTGTATATATATATATATATATATATACACATACATATATACACATATATATATTGTATTTCGTTGAAAAAGCCAAAACATCTAGCAGTTTACCATTGCAATCTAGTAAATCACTAACAAACAAAATACCCCTCTCATACCAATCACTCCTAAACAAGGATTTTCTGTTTATAATAATCACTCTATTGTTCCATAAAGTAGATCCATGAGGAGAAAAATGGTGGGTAAATATCTTTTTCCAATAATGAAGTATCTGCTTATAAAAATTTGACAATTTGGTCGGAATCTTATTAACCTCAAAATCACATTTTAAAAGAAAATCAAACCCTCCTAGACTTTTAAATATGGCCTTTGGAATATGGAACCACATGGATTCTGGCTGGGACAAAAAAGCTTTCAACCATTTTATTTTAATTGTTCCAATCATCGATTCAAAGTCTAAAGCTTTAATTCCGCCTTTATCATATTCTTTAACAAGCTGTGACTTTTTAATGTAGTGAGTTTTATTTCTCCACAAGAATTGGAAAATAATTCAGTTGGTTTTTTTAATATTGGCCGAAGAGACAAAACATGAGTGGCATGGATAGATCAGTCTAGATATACCTTCTGCTTTAGTAAGAAGAACTCTGCCAAAAATAGTAAGATCTCTAGTTAACCAACAACTGAGAGATTTCTTCATATCTGTGATACGGTTACAAATATTAAGATCTTCTCTCCTGATATAATTTTTAGACAATGTTATTCCTAAATATTTCACTTCAGGTACCACTCTAATAGAGTCAATAACGGAATCATCACATGAATGGATAGGGAGTAATTCACATTTTGAAAGATTAAGAGATAACCCTGATGCTTTTGAAAAAATTGAAATTGTGTTAAGAGTTTCCTTTACCATGGATTTATTCTTTAGGAAAATGGATGTGTCATCCGCGAATTGACTAATTTTAAATTCTTTGTCAAAGAGGGTAATGCCTAATATTTTGTGATTCTTTATAATAAGCGTTGTTAAAACTTGGGTGGTCAGAATAAATAATTTTGGGGAAATAGGGCAACCCTGTCGAATACCACGTAAAAACTTAAATCTAGGGCTCATTCCAGGGTTCAAAGATACAGAACTATCTATGTCCGAATAGAGCATCCTAATTATGTTGCAGAAATGTTCACCAAAACCCAGAAATGTTAGAGTTTCCATTAAAAAGGAATGTTCAACAGTATCAAAAGCCTTATAAAAATCCAGAAATAATACGAGACCTTCAGTATCAATAAACTCCTGGTAATCGAGCATATCCAATATCAGTCTGGTATGGTTATGAATACTTCTGCCCTTAATAAAGGCTGATTGACATTCATCTACTAGTTGATTCAGACCTGAGTTTAACCTGTTAGCATAAACATGTGCTAACAGTTTGTAATCATTACATAGTAGGGTAATAGGTCTCCAATTATCCAACAAAAGAATATTATTATTTGGTTTTGGAATTAAGGTAATAAGGCCATGTTTCATGGTTGGCGAAAGGTTTCCTGCTGAAATGCAATCTGTGAAAGCCTTATAAAGCATTTTTCGCACATCTGACCAAAAATATTTGTAGAACTCTATGGTTATACCGTCCAGCCCTGGTGATTTGCCACCAGACATTTGCAGTAATGCACTATCTAATTCTTCAATTTTTAGTCGATCGTCCATATACTGTTTAAAAGGATCATCTATTGTCTTTTTGAATTCTGTAATTTTACTAAAAAAGTTAGCACAATTTTCTTTAGAAAACTTTGAGTTATATAAATTGCTATAAAAAAATTCTAATTTCTTCGTTTATCTGGTCTTGATTTTCAATAGTGACATCATTAACACTCAGTTTTTGGATTTTCTTTTTCACTTGTCTTTGCTTTTCAAGATTGAAGAAATAAGAAGTGTTTTTCTCTCCTTGCTCAATCCATCGGGCTCTCGAACGAATAAAAGCTCCCTTAGCTTTTTCCAAATACATATTGTCTAATTGAATTTGTAAATTGTTCAGTTTAATTTGCTCATCCAATGATAACTCAGCTTTAAGGCATACATTATTAATTTCACTTGTCATCTCTTGTTGTTTTTGTTTCTTTAATCTAGAGGAGTATTTACTGGAATTTATCGCAATCTGTCTCACACTAAATTTAAACCATTCCCATTTACTGAGAGATGACATATCCAAAGCCAGAGTTTCTTTTATCAGTTGTTTGATCTTTTTACAAAAATCTGCATTCTCCAAAAGACTATTATTGAATTTCCATATAGGTTTAAGATTGGGACTGAAGTTGCATTGTAAAAAGGACAAAGAGATGACACAGTGATCAGTCAGAGGTGATGCTGAAATGTCACACTTTGAGACATTATTAGTTAAACTAGTAGAGATTAACCAATAATCGAGCCTAGAACACTGACCATTGTTAGAAGAGTTAAATCAGGTATATTGTGACTTTGAGGGATTATTTATTCTCCAAACATCAGTTAAATTAAGTTTAGAGGCCAAGTGAATAATAGAATCATTACAATTATGACAATGTCCCCTTAAAGGAAGACGATCTAACCACTCATCAGGAACTACATTAAAATCCCCTCCGATTATAATCTTATCAGTCATATAAAGTAATTTCCATTCCTCTAATTTTTGGCACAAGATTGAAAGAAAATTATTGTTTTTAATCTTTCTGTTATATCCATAAACACACACCAGTATGTAATTAGTCCCATTAACATCAGTCACAACCATTAGCCAATGACCGTTTGTATCACTCCTGTGGTCAATTATATTTCCAGGTAACCTGTTAAATAAAATCATCACTCCAGCCGAATGTGATGTTCCATGGCTGAAAAAAATGTTGTCTCCCCATTGTACTTTCCAGAACTTTGTATCTGCCTCTGCAGAGTGAGTTTCTTGCAGAAAAACACAATTTGCCTTTTGTTCCTTACAAAAAAGAAAAATTGCCTTACGTTTCACATTGTTTTTTAGCCCCCTAGCATTTAAGGATATGAACAATAACATTGAAAGAGCAAAGATAGAAACCTTAAGAAAATGCGCTAAGGAATGCTATATCGATGCGCAGGAGTGAGTAACGTAGCCCTTAACAAACATATTTAGTGCAATAGCTCACAACATTTTGAATATAACCTGAGACATGTCCAATCCTAAAAAAATAAAAATAAACACTCAAACTGAAAACTTTAGCATACCTACTGAGGACCGAAAACCTGCTCCCTGTCCCTCCAGTTAATTACTGCGGTGTTTTTCACGTTATTCCGGGTCCACTCTTATGTTGTCAATCAGCGTGAAGCCTTCCTTCAGAAAAGCTCTCTTCCCCTTTTTCCTGGCTTCTTGAACCAGTGGCCAAAGCTTGGAGCGAGCCTCCCGGTCCTCCTTGGAGAAATCCTCTTTGAAACGAATGTGCATCTCGCTGCAGACTCTCGCATCTTTGGACTTTTTCCAGATCTCGTCACGAACAGTCCTCATCCCGAACTGAATGATGATTGACCTCGGTGTGTTGTTGGAAGTAGCTGCATTACCCTTCATACCCAGCCGATGGACAGTGTCTACTGAGTCACGCAGCTTTTCCACAGACAGCGGAACAACTCTTGTGAGTATCCCGATCACAGCTTTTCTTGTGTTTTCTCCTTCTTTTTCAGGCAGACCATTCATCCTCAGATTCCACCTCCGTTTGTAGCGGGCTTGCTCCTCGCCAGACTTACGTAGTAAAGTGTTATCTTTCAGAAGATCATCAAACTTCTTCTGAAGAGCAGAAATGTCTTTCTTATTTTATTTAGCTGCTTCAGTGTTTGCTTCAATGCGTTTTTCAAACTGTTTTAACAGCTCTGTCTGTTCATCCATTTTTCCGGATAAGACTTGTATTGCCTGGAGAATGGTGCTGCTGCTATCCTCTGCCATTTGTGTTTCACCATGAACCTTTGATTTCTTTGGATTCGGTCCTTTAGTTGGTGTGTGGTCCCAATTTATTTTGTGTCCCTTAGAGTTGTCCGCTTCCATGTCCTCAATATCCGAGTCGTCACACGCCTCACGGAGAACTTTTAAGTTGTAATCGTGGTCGGTCATGCTAGCAGGAACTTTATGTCAAAAGTGTTGGTAACTGAAGAGTTAAAGTAAATTGTGATTATTTAAGCTTCTATAATAACTTAAAGTGTATCATGAATAAGCTATTGCCTGTCAGTTTTCCAGTCAAGGACTCAAATCTAAACTTTTTTTACGAGCCTGCAACGTTGCTGCTTCTCACTCAGCCATCTTGAAAGTTTTTCCCACATCCTCCATTGTTGTGTGTGTTTTGTGAGTTGTGTCGCATTGAAGATGACGCCACTGGAGTTTTACCCAGCGTCGCTCCGCCCAAAAAGCCGATCGCCCCGCCTACACTGCGTTGCTACCCCAGGTCCTAAACGAAATGCGCCACGGCCTCGGACGGCCAGCGAGGCAGCCCGAGGCCTGAGCGAGGACGCTTAGGGACGCTTAAACGGGGCTACCCCGCTGCAGTGGAAATGTGCCATAAGACTACCAAATTCAGAACGGGTATATTTTAGGTTTAGTGATTCCAAATCCCTCTACTACTTCAGCACCAAAGACAGCTCCATGGATTTATCGATACACAGCACAGTAAGTTGTTTCAGAGCCACAGTATTCTAACTTACAAAAACCTCAGTCAGATATAGGATCAATGAGATGGGACTGACTAAACTAAAATATGAAACTAAACAGCCCCTCTCACCCTGCACTCTCTCTGCTACATGGTGAGGCAAGAGAAATGCATTTTGGTCATTTTGATAACAAGGGGTGTGGCATCCCCCTTCAAACCAGCTGGTTATAGTTTATTTACATATATAAAGAAAATACTAAAAAATACAATATATATCATTGCCTAAAACTCTACAGGGTCTTGAAATGTGGCACTCTGGGCAGCATACTACAGGAAATGATTTCAGTGATGTAAAATTCTCAACATGTTCACTTAAACTGATTTACTTTTCTTTCTGTTGCTTCCTCAGCTGTAAGACCAAGCTGTACCCAGACGACCTGCCGAACACCAGCATTGTCATCGTGTTTCACAACGAGGCGTGGAGCACCCTGCTGCGGACGGTTCACAGTGTCATCAACCGCTCGCCCAGACAGCTGCTGGCGGAGATCGTGCTTGTGGACGACGCCAGCGAGCGAGGTTGGTAATCTACACTCTACTAGTTACTGTCTGATACAGTATCTGCTACAGTGGCGAGCCGTGACTTTTCTACCTAGGCCCTCTGACCCCACCCCCCTCTTCCCTCGACATTTTTATTTTTTATTACGACACAGCCTATAGTATACTTCTTCAGCGGAATATCAAAACAGCGGCCCGGGGTGCAAAACGCATCAATGACAGCGACCAGGGTTCGAGTTATAAACTGAGCTCTATGGGGGTCTTTAAAATTAACACACACACACACACACACACACACACACACACACACACACACACACACACACACACACACACACACACACACACACACACACACACACACACACACACACACACACACACACACACACACACACACACACACACACACACACACACACACACACACACACACACACACACACACACACACACACACACACACACACACACACACACACACACACAGAGCAGCAGCCTTCTACTTGCTACAAACTTAAATATGAAAAGGTTCAACGACGCACACACACATCATCTCGGCTCGCGCAGCACACACACAGACAGACATAGATTGCGCAATAATTTATTGTGCACCTTGGAGGTGCAGCGCAGGCATATTGTCATTCAAGAGATGCGTAGTTCTTTTGGAAAACATGTTTTTCTTTTAGCCTATTTACCTCGTTAACGTAAATAATACTCTTTACATTGACACATGCATTATTTGTGATTAAAATAATGATTGTTGGTAATGTATTAGCGACCCCCAAAGATGTATGATTTCACTGCGTCCGTGGGAGCTCAGACCCCTCCTTATGGGAGCTCAGCTATTGTCAGGATGATGCATGAGAGGGTGTACACTTGTTTCATGCTTTCACTCAGTCCTTTTTTGAGGAGAAACTGATGAATGTCAGCTGGGCTTTTCCCCAAAATGTCAGACATGCCGTACATCACGGCGAGTTCCGTGTGCAGTCGAGGCTGGTCGAAATATCCGCCATAGCTCTCCATCAAACTGTTCAAGGCAGCAGTTGGGAAATGGTTACAGTAATGCCCGAACTGTTGCGTGTCCAGAAGGGCCAGGAATTCCAGCTTTTTGTGGTCACTGAATCGGTTGGAAATCTGGGTTAGCAGGCTGTCAATTACGCTGCAATGGAGCTCCCTGTACCGTGCACGAACGTCTCCTTGAGCTCCACGGCCGCGCGGAGGGCCAACCAAAGCCTGGGTTTCATCGTAGACGCTGTCAAAGTTCCCCTTCTCCTGTTCAATTTGTCGCTGTAGCTGATCCACTCTGGCCAAGCAGAACTGCATATCAAAACCTTTGTTCTGAAGTATTTCAAAAACAACATCCGAGTAGGAGAAGATAGCGTGGAAGGTTTTCAACCAAAAGCTGAAATCGAAGCTGGTAAGGAGGGTGATGTATCCATCAGAGCAATGAACAGTTTCGTCATCAAACTCTGTGTGATGGTCTACGATGTGCTCGAACACCTAGTACGAGAGTAATGCTTAGTTTAGAAAAAACAACTTGTAGACCTCCAGTAAACACTAAGATTAGCTTTTCATTTAATGTAATACTAGCATAGTTCTTTACCTTCATGTTTTTACGAGTGGGTAGTTTCCAACACTAAATCATTTCTTTATTATTGTTAATATTTCCATTACGTTCATTGTTATTATTATCTTACCTCTCTCAATTCCCTGGTCTTCTCTGCCACTGTGCACACCAAGCGAGAATGAAAGCTCCAGCGAGTAGGAGCTGCCCGTCGAAGCCTATGCTGGCAAATATCATCCAGTAGCTTGGTGCGCTTTGCTGAGTGGCTGAAAAAGGTGGCCAAGCCAGAGAGGTGGGAGAAGAAGACCTTACACTCTCTTATCTTGGAAGCTCCCTTTGACAAGACGAGATTTAAGATGTGAGCATAGCAGTGAATGAAAAGGGCCTGTGAATTGTTTCCTTAATTTTCGCTTGCACCCCATTCAATCCAGAGGCCATAACAGCTGCTCCATCGTAGCACTGCACGACCACTTTGTCAATACAGCCACTCTCCCTCAGGAACTCCAGCAGCCGTGTAGCTATGGCCTCTGCTCGTTTGTCCTCTGTCACATCTTCGTACTTGAAGAGACGCTCTTTTATCCCATCGTCAGTGACATATCGAAGCACATATGACATCTGCGCCACGTTGCTAATGTCTGTCGTTTCATCCAACATGACCGCGACAAAAGGTGTCTTCCTCAGCTCCTCTTTCATGCTATCCGTCATTACACGAGCGACAGCGCTGATCAGGTCATTCTGAATCCTTGAAGATGTGCCGGTAAAGACTGTTGATGTGGCGAGGTGTGTGTGCAGGTCGCTGTCATATTCTGCCACTAAATCCAGCAACTCTATGTAATTCCCCTTGTTTGATGAAGTTACACTCTCATCGTGACCTCGGAACGGCAACTCCTGCTTGCCCAAGTACACCACACAATTTATGAGGCGTTTCAAAATTCCTCGGTTCCTCTTCACCTTTTCATTATGAATGATGACACCCCGGCGTTGTTGCTCATCCAGCTGGAGATCTATCCTGGTGTCCCCAAATGTTTTAAGCCGAATAGTAGCTCTGAGGTGACCTGAAGCATTCTGATGGCGATGTACAGCTTTTGTTCCCTGGTTGATCCGGTCATCCAGTTGTATCTTGCGTAATTGCCGATATTAAAATGCCTCTCGAACCGTTTGGTTTTTTTAATCAAAATAAGCTGTGGTGTTGGTCACCCTTTGGTAATTAACTCCAATTTATCCGTGTAACTCATTCTTGAAAAAGACTCGGTTAGTAGTTTCGCAACGATGTCATCACTATCACTAACGTGAGCCATCGTGAATGAACGTATGCTAATTATCTAATTCCTAGCTTGACCCGTTGATATATCACATGCATAAACTTGGCAGCGCAGCGGGCGGAGCGTGTCCGCGATAATAAAGCCCTCCCATTTAGAGGGGAGATATGATTGGTCAATTGGACTGTCACTTGACATTCCTCTCTCATTGAGTTTACTATAGCGGGCCCTCTGTGAATCGCAGAGAGGGCCAGACGAGCTTCTTTCATGTAACGGTTAAGCTAACCCTACAGAAACTGAACAGGGAGATTCGAAGGATTTATTTCTTTGGAAATGTTATTTTAAATACAATTAAATCAAGTTTTTTCGGTAAAACTAATGAAAAATATAACAAAAATAATATTTAATTTTTTTTTTTTTTAAATGTTTTTAAATATTATTTTTTAGAATATTTTAGGCCCTCACCGAGGACTTAGAGGGCCCTGACCGCTCGCCACTGATCTGCTAAAGTCAGATATTTAACTCTGTAGTCAAGGATACTGGTAAAACAAAACTGAATATATCACCAAACTCTTAATATAAGAAACAATTTACTACTATAAAAAGCTGTGGTGACAATAAATAGACGGATCTGATCAAAATGTAGTATCAAATAACAACTGTTTTTGTTTGGGATTAATCAGCCTATTCAGATTATTAGCTTAATTTGTACCTGGTTGAATAAAGGATATATACTAACCATTTTGTCCAACATATGCCAGAAAATAGGGATCGTAATGATAGATTTACTTGTTTCAAAAAGCCTAAATTGACTCATTTAGTTTTCTTGTTTTGCCCTTTCAACAGTTCAAACTAGCAAGTATTTCAGAATCCTTAACCAGGGAATGTTTTGGCATTTTTGTCAACAATATTTCTGAAAATTACAAATTCAATTTATAAATGTTTCAGTTGATTGACTCATAGAGGAATTAACCTATTCGTTCAGCTCTGTCTGTGTTAATCTGCTCTTGATTACACATTTTTTGTGTCTGTTGTTTTCTCTCAGACTTCCTGAAGAAGAAGCTGGAGAACTATGTGCGCACTCTGGAGGTGCCGGTGAGGATCCTGAGGATGGAGCAGCGTTCAGGTCTGATCAGAGCCAGGCTCAGGGGAGCGGCCGCTACCAAAGGTCAGGTCATCACCTTCCTGGACGCTCACTGCGAGTGTACTGTGGGCTGGCTGGAGCCCCTGCTGGCACGCATCAAAGAAGACAGGTAGGGTTGTGTACTTTTCTGGGGCAGTTTCTATGAGCGTCTCGTCTTTAATCACTATAATATTTTCCCTGTTCAGTCCTGAAACATGCTTGAATAATACTGCCATTATCACATTTCACTTCAGTTGCATCATGATGTGCTTGAGCTCGGTCTGAATATTGATGGGACGGCAAATCATCAGTTATGAATACACAGTTTGAGCCTGACGCTGCTTATAGGGGAAGATAATCATTTTGCATCATCTGCTGCAGCCTCGGAGGAAAAGCTAGCTCCAATTACTGTAGCTTTATACTTGTGTTAACACTGCTACATCAGGAGGTAGTATGCGCTGGTACGGTCCAAGTTATAGTGGACACGTACATGTTTAGCTGCTGTTAGGTATCGGAACGTTAAGTTATATATTTTCAGAACAACACAGGGTGAATCTGCAGTGTCCGTGTGTGAGATTGACATGAATGGATGGGTTGATAACGACTCTCTTGGCGATTCTTCTCATAACTGAGGTCAGACACATTCATTTTCCCTGAGGAAGAAACCAGAATCATATTACTAAGAAAATGATATTATGGAGCCATTACACTTTTACTGAATGCTGCTGCAGATGTATTGATGTCTTTAAAAAAGGGTGCATGAAGAGCAGAACATATGATATGCTTACTGCAGCAGGATTATTGATAGAGGGTTGTTTTTGTTGGTACATTGACATCATGTTTGTTGTGGTAACATTTTGTCCAAATCTGACATTCACTTTCAAGATGTTGCAAAAGTATTCAAAATGCGATTGGTTGTTGTTCATTGGTGTGCATGTCATCAGAAGAAATACTCATTATCGTGACACGATCACACTCAAAATTCAATGCCAATATATCAACCGGTCACTTATGCAAAGATGAGTAACAGTGCTCGTTAGACCTTTTTAATGGTCATATGATCTATGATAAAGGAAAGACATTGCAGTTTACTTTTATATAATAACTTTTTGCCAGTGTCCAACCTAGACTATAGCATAATACACTGTTAAACATTACTTCATAACAAAACTAGTGGTAATGTTACTCCTACAATAGTAATAGCTTACTTTACCTTTGTCTGAGATAATTGACATTCAATATTTTGAAACTATTTTAATGTTGTCATTACTACTTTTGTTGGTTTAAGCAAATCTGTGGAGTAATCAACAGCATGTGGCTTCCCTTTTGTTTTTAACAGACCAACCATTACTCAGTTGGTTTTCTTTTGTTACGTTTATCCTATATTTCTACTCCGCTTTTACTTTATAATTTATCTCAGCTTTAAATCTTACACTGTATTCCTGGTGTCTTTCAGGACAGCAGTGGTGTGCCCTATCATCGATGTCATCAGCGACGAGACGTTTGAATACATGGCAGGCTCAGATATGACCTATGGTGGATTCAACTGGAAGCTGAATTTCCGCTGGTACCCTGTTCCCCAGCGGGAGATGGACCGGCGCAAGGGGGACAGAACACTGCCTGTCAGGTACACAAAGAAAACTTTAATCTTTGAAGCTAAGTCTAGATCATTTCTCTGGGAAATGTGCGTCTGACTTTCTACTTGTTTGTTGTATTTTGATTAACAATTAAGAGAGAGGAGGTCAAATCACACAAAAAAGGTGAAGAGACACTTTTTCTAAGTGTGGGTTTATCTGTGAGAGCAGCAGGCTACAGAGAAGACATGGATGGTTAGATTTCTTCACACAAACACCTCTTGTACCATTTTTATCCTGCAGATAGAAATAGATATTTTTCCTTTGTGTATCCCACTGATGCAAGCAACTGCCTAAATAGCATCCTGATAGTTGTACTCTCTTGAAGTATGTGAGAGCTAATTTATTTTAAAAATAGAAAAACAAAACTGACTTTTTTTGGCTACACAAAGCTAGGCACACTTTGTAATTTGCATGTGAACCACTCACAGCAACAAACAATATCTTTAATTAGTTGTTGACTTTAACATATAATGAATTAAGAGATAAAAGTAATTACCCCTCTCAGGCTTTGATTCCGTTTGTCAAACAAATTGTTTTTTTGTTCATTCATAACGGTCCTCTGAGTTGCACTGAGGTACTAATACATAGAGCACAAAGTGAGGCAATATTGCATAATTGTTGTGTTTGTTTTTCTTACAGGACTCCTACCATGGCAGGAGGATTATTCTGTATATACAAAACATACTTTGAAGAAATAGGAAGCTACGATCCAGGGATGGATATCTGGGGCGGAGAGAACCTGGAAATGTCTTTCAGAGTGAGTGACAGACCTGGGAGGATGCTATCTCGATGTTATCATGTCACCAGAGTGCATTCATGTCAACAAACTCTCTTTTATTGTATCCACTTTTCCCTAACCGGTATCTTTCCACTTAAAATTCAAGAGAAAGATTCAAGAAAAATATGCAAGGAAAGAGGAATCCTGGAAATGCATGTTTAGTTAAATGAGATTTCCTTACCTCTCTAAATAGAACAGAAAATTAGATTTTAAGTTTATTTTAAATGTTTATTATTAACAGCCCAAATTAATATTGTATGCTTTGTTTAGTTTTTCTTTCTTTATTAGTTCCACATTTGAAGCACATCTAGTATTATTAGTAAATGTTGAATAAGTAAGACCATGAAATCTAGATATTTGGGAATAATATGGTCTCTTGTTTCCTTGCTTTATTCTCCTTGCCTGCATAATTAATGTGAATGTATCTATCTGCTTTCCTGCTACGGGCTGTATAAAAATACACTGTGTGTGTGTGTGTGTGTGTGTGTGTGTGTGTGTGTGTGTGTGTGTGTGTGTGTGTGTGTGTGTGTGTGTGTGTGTGTGTGTGTGTGTGTGTGTGTGTGTGTGTGTGTGTGTGTGTGTGTGTGTGTGTGTGTGTGTGTGTGTGTGTGTGTGTGTGTGTGTTTGCAGATCTGGCAGTGCGGGGGCTCATTAGAAATTGTAACATGTTCACACGTGGGCCATGTTTTCCGGAAGGCCACCCCATACAGTTTTCCCGGAGGAACGGGCCAAGTCATCAACAAGAACAACAGGCGCCTGGCGGAAGTATGGATGGATGATTTCAAAGATTTCTTCTACATCATATCGCCAGGTACAGAGCAGTGGAGCCAGTGTCTGAGTGCATGTGCCACTGAAATAGTAGTAATAATAACTTTATGATCACCTTTTTAAAACTAGTGACAATAAAAAAAGTACTGTACTTAAGTAGAAATTTGAGGAACTTTACTTAAGTATTTCTCTTACTTATACTCCACTACATGCATTTTTTACATCAGTTACTTTACTTATAACAGATAACTACTGTAATGCTTAACATTATCAACAAATAACATATTGTATGTTTATACCAAGCTGTATATAAATACATTGAAGTTAGCTCCACCTTTCTGAGCTGCAAAACTAAAGTGTGAGCACATTAATGCTTCAATAATTATAATCCAATAATAAATAAATAATAAATTTGATTATAAAATGGGCCATTCTGCATTATGATACTTCTTATTACAAGTATATTTTGATGCTTATACTTTTGTACCTTTTTACTAAAGTGAGATTTAAAAAATGCTTCTCCTACCACTGCTAATCAGTAACCAAAACATGTACAAGATATAAAACATGATACAATTGTTGAAATACCATCAGTTAAGAAGAAAACCAAGGTTTACTGTAAAAGAGGTCACTAAAAAAAAGATGGTCTGAAGGCTCAGATAGGAAGCTCCACAGCTGAGGGGCCGGAGAGCAGAGGCCCGGTAACCTTTAGGGCAAAGTTGAGATCTTAATAACGGTTGGTACGGCCTTACCAAAGCCCTGATTATGCTGAGAGGGAGTTAGCAGATCACAGATATGGGCAGGAGACTGACTATTCAGTGGCTGATTTAACTGAACTGGCAGGAATTCTGTATGATTTAAAAGTTTTAGGGAATGTATAGTTCATTCAGGGATTTAATAGATGTGTTATTCATTGCACGCTGCTGTGCAGACACAGATATGAACAATCCTCATTAGCAACTTTACTTCTCGCATGCTCACTGATATTACATTTACCAAATTGGTGCGAAAAGGAAAGTCGTTTTTGCTCTCTTTTATTCTTCCATTTTCTTGCTTTTTTTTTATCTGGCTCATTTAAGAATTTATATTTCTCCTTTTACTCTGGCTCACATTGAGTTTATTGCTGCTTTTGTCCTATCCTTCTGAAACATTTTTGAGTGCTCCTCTAAACTGGAGTTTGTCATTGAGGCTCTCCTGTCCAACACAGACTTCTCTCTCACATGTCCAACCAGAACAATAGAAGAGTGCAGATTAAAAGATGAGTACCCTTCCATCTGTCGACTTAGTTATGTGATTACCCTTTAGGAGCTTGCGGTGTCCCGGAAATCTCTGGTCAAGAGTTTGAGATGCCAGACAACCTAACGGCCCGTCCACACACAGGCATGAAAAAAATCTTGAAAAATCTTGATGCTGGGCGTGTCTGAAGCTTGGCGATTTTTTACGAGCAACGCGACCAACAACCCGCCCCCGACATACAAAGCAATAGCAATGTTAAAACGAAGTAAACTGGATATAAACTCCCCAAACAGGCAGAAACCTACCAGTTTCACCCACTGTCTCTGCCACCTCCCTCCATGCCTGGTTCCTCCGGTTTGTATCCCGGTAAATAGTTCTGGTCGTAAAGAACCAGGTGATTTGCTACCGTAATTTCTCGTTTGGAATATGAGGAAATGAACTGCGGTCAGGCTCTCCCAGCTTGCACGCGGTTTGATTGGCTAGCGCTTGTACTGTCGGGATTTACATAAACAGGATTTGATTGGCTGATGCCAGCTTCGAAAGCATCGGGAGCATCAAAAGTTGAACATTGCTCAACTTTTGATGCTCACGATGCTTGCAAAGCCATGCTCCGCTCCCCACAATGCAGTTCGGCGAAGATTCAAAATCTTCTACGTCACCCCATTCAAGTGAATGGGCGAAGCTTTGAAAGATTTTTTTCATGCCTGTGTGTGGACGGGCCGTAAGGGATCATCCGTAATCTGCCGATCTGATAGTTCAAACTGTGACCTCCTCCTCCACACAGTCGCTAGACCCTCCTACAGTCAGGTGTGCAGAGAGAGAGAGGTTGTGATGGATGAGTCTTTCCGCTTGTTGTGGCCCCACAATGACCGTCTGTTCCTCCAGGACATTAGAGAGAATGATCTGGGCCACGCTGCTGCCAGACCTCCCTTATTGGCACAGAGGAACACAGTATGTTGCTCAGGCTGAGTTTGGGAGTGGCACATTTAGCGCTTCTATTAAAAGTGCATCTCCCTCCTCGGCACTGGTGATTTAAAGATCAAAGAGGCTATTCATCATCTGCAACATGTGATGTTCAGAACCTACACAGAGAATAAATTGGGAGGAAGAGTGGCCTTCAGGTTTTCGCTTTTATCTCTCGCCTTGAAATGTCTATTTCCCAGATTAAAGTGTAACACCTTGTTAGTGTGACAGAAGGTGCTGTTTGCATTGTCAGGCTCCTGTTTGACGGATAAACAAACTGTAAGTCTTAACATGACGGCTGTTGTTTAATATCGTGTTCTGTCATATCGCAATCACACTCTTTCATGATAAATAGCCATCTGTGTCTGTCTACATGCAAGCTATGAGTCCTCAAGAAGCACTCTGGGGAGAAACCATCTGCTTAATGTGTTTGTAAGTGTCGGTGCCCAGTCGCTGCCTAATCATTCTTTAGTCTTCTGTTGTATCAGGGCTGACACATAATGCAATCTTCATTTTTGCATACATCATGACAGATAGTATTCCACAATTGCATTTTCTCTGCATATCTGAAGAACGTGCTTTTAGAAAAACGGTGTATAAATAGAATTTGACTTCCTCACAAGCCCTCTTAGCCGCAATTACTGTAGGTTGTGATGTGTTACTCAGTAGAAAATGCTGCCATGTCCACCCACACAGCCAGTATTTTCAGGTACGTTTGCAAGGTTTTAATAAAGGGTCCCTCTGGTGTTTAGTCGAGGTGGTGCAAGAAAACAGGATTATTTTTCTCTTTCAGAATTATAATCGGGACAAAACACGTAAATACTAAGGTTAACGCTGGTTAATGATGTTCAGTGTTGCATATATTTGAATCCTTGTCTTGGCATTTTGTCTGCAGGCGTGATGCGTGTGGACTACGGAGACGTTTCCTCCCGCAGAGACCTTCGCGAGGCTTTGAAGTGCAAACCGTTTTCATGGTATCTAGAGAACATCTACCCAGACTCCCAGATCCCCAGGAGATACTACTCACTTGGTGAAGTATGAGCTCCCTTGTACTCTGATCTCCATGAATGCATCAGATGCAGACTGCCTCCCTCTGCATTCAGTCAGATGTGTCCTTGTAGCTCCTGGGTTGCGCTTTCAGAAAGACAATATTGCTGTGAGATATATCAGAAAATCTCTGTTTCCAGCAAAAGGCTGAACCAAACAAGATATAAACAAACATCCCCAGCTGTTCGTATTGAATGCCTAGGATAAACAAACAGGGGGATGTTCGTGCTGGCAGTATTGATCCCAGCCACATACACAGTTGTTGCTATGAATGCTGGGTAGCTGAGATAAGGCTCATGTATACATTTTATAGTCTCATGGCACAGTTTGGTGTTGTGCTGGGTGAACCAAAATTAATTATTAAAACCAAATATGAGTCAGAATCTCTCTCAAACAGTGATGTAACCAGAAAATGTGTGCAAATATTTTTTATTCTAGAACCTGAAAACAGAGGACCTTTTTAATAATAAAAAAAATGGTATTACTCTAATAAGCAGAGATAAAACAGTCGTTTTTTTTACAAATGAGAAAGGGGATTGTGGGAACTGCGATAATTTGTAGCTAAGCTTTGAGAATTCATGGTTAATTGTTTTGAAGATATTGAAAGTTTGAGTTCCTTTCTAATCGTTAGTTCCCCCTCACACAGAAAAGATTTTAAGTGGCCTGGATTTGCCTCTCGATGCCCATGGCTACGTGCTGACATGCAGTGCGCTGCCTGTACAATAGATGGGAGCCATTTAAAAGTAACGTCAGTGGAAGAAGTGAAATGAGCCTGTAATCCTCCAACATTCATACAGCTGAGGATGAGGGGATTTTTCTCTGCTGTACTGCAGTACGACTTGATTCTCCCTCTCTCTCTTTAGCCACTGCAGCTCCTCAGCTCCCGTCTTCCTCTAACTTCTCCCAGCTGATTTCTCTTCCTCCATAACACAGTCAGCCTTTCTTTAACAGCTGGAACCATTAGGTTTGATATCACTTAATTATGAACGCTGTCCTGTTCCTGCACGACAGCTATACTAAGACGCTCAGGCAACATATAGAGCCAGCTCAGCCTTAGAATGTATGACTTCATTAGAAAGCTGAGTGGACTGTAAAGTCAGTGAGTTCACTTCTGCATTTCAGCAAGGAAAGACAATAGAAAGTAGAATTTGGATAACTTGGTGACACAATATCAATTATATTGAAGATTTGAGCCTTCTACTAACAAACATTTAATTACTATGGTATAATTTTTCCTAGAAAAAATGTAAAAAAAAGGATAGAACATGTCAGCTATGATTTCCTGGAGCCTAAGACGGCTTTCTTCAAATGTCTCACTTGTCAAACTAAAATCCAAAGACATTAATTTTACAACGATACATAAAAAAAGACAAGCCTCACATACTGTTCATTATGTATCTGAATCCGAAAATGTCTGCCGTTTTTGCATATAGAAACCTAAAAAAGTAAAGCTTTAACCAAGAACTAAAACTGAAACGGTAGCAATAAACTACAGGACATTAATGAACACTCACAAAAGAATAGGGGTGTAGAAAAGATTATTCATTTTTAATGAGAAATATTAAGCAGGCCTCGACTGGCTTCTGTTTGGTTAGGTTGCTAATAAGTATGAAATTAAAGACACAGACTAGACATAGAAAGTTAACTTCACATTAGAGAACCTTTTTTTCTAATCCTTCCTGTAGATCAGAAATGTTGAGACCAACCAGTGTGTGGACAACATGGGAAGAAAGGAGAACGAGAAAGTTGGCTTTTTCAACTGTCATGGCATGGGTGGAAACCAGGTGAGTGAAGAAATATATTAAAGCAAAAATATGTATTGTTTGTAGTCTTACAACACTGTTTGTACAACAACACACACATTGTCCTATGAACAATAGTTGGGAATGTGCCTAAAGAGGAATTGTTCTTAGTGGAATGTAGGATTAATCTCTTTTGGATTAACATTGACAAAGCCAAGCCTTTGATACTGCTTTATCCTGGAAACATGAGCTTTGGGATTTTGTCTTTGCTCTAAAGCTTGAGCTCAATCACACTGGAGGCAAAGTGTGTGTGAATTGCCAACTTTCAAGTCAATCCACAGATTTTCCATACAATTCAAGTTGGGATGTTTGCCAAGTTTCTCTTTCGTGTTTCTTTAGTCCTTTGTTGATTTGGTTCACTGCTGTCGGCCATTGTGAAGTCTTTGGCATTTGAGGATGGTTTGTGCCAAGTATTTAATTGTACTTTCGTCTGAACAGTGTTCCCTCTTTGCTTGCAACTCTTGTTATGGGCTATTCTGAATAACTACACTACACAAGACACTACATGAGTATACATCACTGAAACTGCACTCTTTTTGTACAGTACACAATCTAAATCAGGTTTGGCACAACAAAAGCTCTAAATCCAAATAAAATCACAAATGTTGTGCAAATCACTCAAATATCCCTCGATCAAAGACACAATGATCATATACATTTCTAGAAAGCCTAGTGATGACGTTGATTCTTCCTCTTCTGACAGAGGCCTCTTGTTTTTCAGGTGTTCTCTTACACGGCGGATAAAGAAATAAGGACAGACGACCTTTGTTTGGATGTATCCCGCCTCAATGGACCTGTCGTCATGCTCAAGTGTCACCACATGAAGGGCAATCAGATGTTCGAGTACGATGCCGAGGTAGGACTCATATTCCCGTTAGCAGCCAAATAATGCCATAACCAGGCTGTGTGTTGTTGCAGAGGGGCATTTTTTGGTTCCTATTGACTGATGTTTCAAAAAAGGACTTGGAGGAAATGCTGAATGATGTTGTTTTGCCTCTGTCATCGTGAGGGTTTGGGTAGTGCAAAGTGGGAGAAGCAATATACATTTGCTTCCACCAGATGGCGCTGTATGTCAGTTTTTTAGCAGTTGTCAACCCCAGCTGCTGAGTCTCTGCTCTCATGTTCTCTCCTCTCACTCAGTATGTTGGCAAGTGGGAATATGATTTTGAGGTAAGCTGTTCAAGTCATCGTTCCTGAATATTGCCCCGTAGTTTGAGTGCTGTGCTTCCAGTGTTGTGATTTATCCCATAATTCTGTGTTGGTGGTTTTTAGAGTAGAGGATTTATGGTTTATTATTTTTGGCAGAAAGGGAAGGTTGAATCTTTAAAGGATGTTTGATTTCTATTTGTTCTTTAAAATGAATTCTATTTTTAATCCATCACAACACCCCTCCTGTAAAGAATGCAGTCTGATACGATATACAAATATATGATGTTTAGATTTTGTTAAGACTCAACATTATGGAGTGGAGCATTTGCTGTTTGACTGTATTGCATTATACATAGAGATATTGCTGCCATTAAATCAACCCTAATTAAAGTAAATGAAATGGGGAAAAATAATAAAACACCTGCCAGGTAGAATAACACAACTTTATCCTGATATATGTGTGTTACATAACAGACCTATGGCCTGTAAGACACACTTAAACAAAAACATACACATCCAACAAGTGACTCATCGTTTATTAATAGAAGCATGAAAATAAGGATTAGATTAATGAAAAAGCCAATGAATTCTGCATATTAAACAGCAGATTAATTTTTACCTTATATTCCTGGTTATGGATACATTCATTATGAAATGTAGAGTCAATTTAAGGCTCTTAAATATAAAAAAGAAAAATGTGGATCTCAAAGAAGGACTAAAATACTCCCCTTGTTGACTCATAACTCATAGTCAATTATGGATTGGACATCACAAAAAGCAACTTTTATATTAACAATTCATGTTTCCTCTACTGAAGCACAAGGCGATGGTTGGAGAAGAGTGAGCTGAATACAGGGCCATTTATCAGTGATTGAGATGACATGTAGTTGTAACAAGGTGAGGAGGCCCGGAGGCCTTTCCACCCAGCACTGAAAAAACCCTCGGAGAAATCCCTTCATTACACTTTGTTCTTTGGGAGCATTCTTAATATGGAAGAACTTGAATAATTCATAAACGAAGAGGACTGGTCTCTGTTGTAAACAGCATTGGGGTTTCACCGCTGTCAGTGGCCTTGGTTATTTTAAGCCCCAGTGTGATTGACAGGGACTGAATCCTTTGTGACTACAGAACCATTAACATTTCATCTTCTCATCAGTTTCACTTTCATAAAAATACCTGTCTCTGACATGGTCCTGCTTTATTCATTCACGACTGTGACAGACTGCCCTCTTTCTTTTTCCCCTGCTGTTTCAGCCAGGATCGAGCTATGTTCTCTCTCCTTTATTTACACATAAATATAACTTAAAGGTGGGGTAGGTAATTTTGGAAAAACCAGCTCGAATGCGCTAGAATTTGAAAATACACAGCCGGAAAAAATCTGCCACTTCCTTACAGAGCCCCTCCTCCAACACACACGAACGTGCACATGACCAATGAGGGCACGAGATAAGTTTGTGCACAGATGGAAGGCTGACAGGCAGGTAGGCCATCCAGTTATTTTAGCCGGGCCGGCTAAAATGATTGGTCGTACTTTTTACAGTAGCCTACTACGGCTTCCACAGATGACATTTTTTTATGGATTTCTTGTCAAAGCACTTAAGATATTCATTGCTATCGGGATGTTAAGAGCTTTCCATGGAATATAACAAAAAGTGTATCTCGAGCCGGTTTCTCAAACTTACCTACCCCACCTTTAATGTTTAATGTTAAATAGAATAATCTGACAAATGTATCCTGGCCTTCCGTTTATCCTTCATATACATGTAACATTAACATTAGCATAGTAGAGATTGATAGTTTCTTTTACTGTTATTGTCGGCAATACTGTATTGCCAAGGAGAGCTGTCAGGTTGTGTCACCCACAAAGACACGTCTTAATTTCTGCAAACTATGAGCAGCACTGAGTTTAGTAGAGATATAAAGTTATCATTACTGATCTTTCTCAGGCATCAAATTCACAATATAAAACTCCTTTATACTAATGTCGCATTCAGAGATGTAAAAACATTTAGATGTGAATGATTTGTATTCTTTGTATTGACAGTATAAATTCAACTATTACATTGTCATGTTGTACATATCTAAAGGTTATCTGGATATGTCCATATTTGTTTCATTGGACATTTCAGAGTGTCCTTAGTCTTGAATGCAGCACTTGATTAGTTGTATCCTCCAATCAAAAAGGAGGAGCAAATATCAAAACATCGATCTGAGCCAAAAGTAACCTCATTACCAAATCAATCATTGAGAAAAATGTCTTAAAAGGAAACCAGCAATATGCCAAAATCCATACAACAAAAAATACATTGTTTTTTTATTCAACCGAATATTAAATGGATCATGTCAAAACAACAAACATTGCTGTTCATTGACATCTGTTATAGTTTAACACAATCTATTTATATCGGTACTTTGCAGAATTTGAAATTAATTCTCCGATTTAAATGACTTTTTTTCACCAGTTATAATTATTGATGTGCTAATTCACTGGTTAATTTGTCTCAGATGTATTGATATCTGAGTCACCAGTCATTCATATTGAAGATATGTTTTCATACTGAATTGTACACCTGATGCAGGTCCATGATCAAACTGCGTCAGTCCAGGATTCAAACACCTTCAATAAACAACACAACTTTTCTATTTGAACAAATCACCTGTTATTAAACTTGATAGTGGGCAGTGAGGAACAGATGGATTGATTTAACAATAATTCATGACTCTTGGATTTACCTTCAATACCATCTCTCCCTATCACTCCGGGCTTGTTGCAGAAGCACACCTTCCTCCACATCATCACCCAATCATGTCTGACCATCAGCCGCCTGGAGGACGGCACCTACGGCCCCACAGTGGAGTCCTGTAACGGCAGTCTCTTACAGGCCTGGATCCTCCATAACTACACACGTCAGGAAGTCGCTCAACACCTTTACTTCAGTCCCACTGATTATTTTCTCTAACTGTAGGGCTTGAGGTGAGCAGGTTAGTAAAAATTAGGCAAGTGGTAGTCGTTTAGTCGCGTGTAGTGATGTAGTTTGTCATTAGCATTGTTAGAAGTAGATTATTTCAACCTGTTCCGGTTTAATAGTCACCTTTGTAGCTGATTGTTGTTTTCGTTTTTATGGGATTGTTTAGTTTCTTGTTTTTTTTCAGTGAGGGCGGATGAATGCAGAGCTTGTTGTTCTGATCTCTTGTTGATCTTTCAGGTATTAGTCAGAATGTGCATGGAAATGGTTTTAGGTAGCATTAAGTAGCTTTTACCGCTGACCTTTCAGGGGGAACGTATGAAGACCGGGGCAGAGGCACATCAAGAAGTGACAGATGTCCCATCATGATGTTCTGTGTATAAGATGCTATCAGAGAGGACCTTTAGCCAGATTTCATGCTAAATTAGATCTCATTTGACATTTATTTTCCAACATAAATATTTTATTTTGATGTGAAAATCCAGCAGCTGCCCCCTTTCCTGCCAGCGTTCGGTGAATGATGCCTGAGATGGAGGCATGATTTATTTTTAGCTGATTATCTACAGGCAGGGCTGATTAAAATGGACTCACCATTGTTTACAAGTTCTTTTGAAGTGATCCTTCATTGTGAACCTGCCTTTCATGGCACTGGCCTCTCAGGACACTCCTATTGGCCTGAAGCAGCTGTATGCACTGTGTGCCATGTACGTATTTGTAAAACCAATGAATTCGTATTATCGGTGCTTTTCACCACTCGGCTTGCTTATTTAAATGCTTTTGTAAGGAAAATGTTTTGGCTGGCGATTTTCTGGCTGTGTCAGGGTTGCAGTTTTCCGGTCTTTGTATCCTAGTTCGCTTTCTTTGTTATATGGTGTTTGTGCCTTGGAGTCCTGTACGGAGTCCTGTATCTCTCAAAAAGCTAAAGAGCAATTTCACTGTAGCATGCCACAGTTTTTGTGTGCAAGCAGGGTCAATTGGGTAAGGAGCTCCATGGCTGAGTTGCGGCAGTAAAATGACCTGCTGTTAGATGACCTGATTTGCTGTTTACACTCCGAGGTCCAATGTCCAGCATCAGAGGAGAGCACCTACACAATAGCACGGCACCATTAGAGCAAGTGAGACTGTTTTATGACTCGAGACAAAAAAGGTATCAGCTGTTATTTGTATTTCCCACAAAAACAGCAGGCCAGCCCTCAGCATAAGATCACGTCAACCAGGATGTATTCTGCCTTTCAGCGAGTCCACCGCGCTGTCTGGTGACAAAGAGGATGATGTTCCTCACCCTTAGCTTATGGTTAGGAAGCATTCTCATTTAATTAGCCGGTCTCAGCTGTGCACACACTCAGCGACTTGCAGAGGCTAGTTGGTTTGCGGCGAGGCTGAGACGGGAGCTTTCTTTGCCCCAAAGGAAGCATGACATAATGATGAGCAAAGGACAATACCTCACCGTTTATAGTATTTTCATTTCATGTGGAATGTTTTATCTACCCTCTGCTGTTACACTCCTCTTCTGTCATCTCTGCCAAGAGAGTAGCTTTCGATCTTTGAATAAAAGAAAAATGTGATTTCTCATTATTGCCTAAGCCAGTTCCTTATGATTTATAGATTAGATATACCTCCATATGCAGTATGAATACACATTTTAAAGAGAATTATACGGCGTATTGATTTCAAATTCGCAAAAAAGGAGTGATATTTTTTTCTGGTTTTCTTTTCTTATCCTCAAATTAAGCTGCTTAACAAACTTAAAATGTATGTAGTGAAGAGCTTCCTTTCTCTTACTCGTTCGTTTTTTGGCAGGTGTGTAAGGTCCAACACCACCTGCTCTCTTTGTTTTTGTTGTGTTTGAACAAATGTGTCCAGTGGCGTGGTCTGCAATATGTACTTCAGGAAGTGTGTGTGTGTGTGTGTGTGTGTGTGTGTGTGTGTGTGTGTGTGTGTGTGTGTGTGTGTGTGTGTGTGTGTGTGTGTGTGTGTGTGTGTGTGTGTGTGTGTGTGTGTGTGTGTGTGTGTGTGTGTGTGTGTGTGTGTGTGTGTGTGTGTGTGTGTGTGTGTGTGTGTGTGTGTGTGTGTGTGTGTGTGTGTGTGTGTGTGTGTGTGTGTGTGTGTGTGTGTGTGTGTGTGTGTGTGTGTGTGTGTGTGTGTGTGTGTGTGTGTGTGTGTGTGTGTGTGTGTGTGTGTGTGTGTCGTGTGCACACTTCTTTGTACCCAGGCAGGGAATCTCATGCCCTTGTGTGTTATAGCTTAAGATCAAACATGGGCTGAGTGTCTCTGTGTGCTCATTAGTCTGAATATATTCTGTCAACAGTCAAAGTACACTCTTGTTTTAATGAAGAATTATGATTCAACCACAAGATAAATCATGCCAGTGTTCATGTTTTAATGCCAAAACACAATTTTTGTAGGGATGTTTGTAGGGTGTTTATTTAACTTAATGCTGTGCTGCTTAGTATGAATATAACTCCCTAGATCAGTGGTTCCCAGCCTGGGGAGTGCGCCCCCCTCGGGGGGGCGCAGGGGGGGAACCAGGCCTCAGATGATTTGAGGCCAAATATCATATTTAGACTTTTTTTTAATTTTTATAAAGCAATACATGATCGTCACTAAAAGCCTGGTCTCTACATTACAATAAAATATAAAAAATAATTGATTAATTTGAATAACAATTCAAGTTAGTAGCTATTAAAGGCATAAAAAGACAGAAATGTATAATTCTTTCTTTAATAGAAATGTTTCTTCTGCCCGTAAAGCGTCCAAACCGGGCTTTTCTGGATAAGCGCATTTTTAAAACATAGTCATTGTCCATGCCGGTTTCAATTGGATTATTTGTCACAGTTGCTCCGATCAGATCGGTCTCCTCCATTTTGTAGATTATTTACGTCCACATAAACACATCGCCAAAATCCAGTTTACATGTGTTTTAAACCGTTTAATCCCTTTGTGAATTGTTTCCACTTCCACTCCGTCCTTTAATTTCTTCATACAGCGGGAATCCAAATGAATTAATCCTGAGTCCAATAACCATCAAAGTCACTCCAATAGTGCTCCTTAATTATGCTTTCATCCCCCCCTTGTGTGTGTGTGTGTGTGTGTGTGTGTGTGTGTGTGTGTGTGTGTGTGTGTGTGTGTGTGTGTGGTGTGTGTGTGTGTGTGTGTGTGTGTGTGTGTGTGTGTGTGTGTGTGTGTGTGTGTGTGTGTGTGTGTGTGTGTGTGTGTGTGTGTGTGTGTGTGTGTGTGTGTGTGTGTGTGTGTGTGTGTGTGTGTGTGTGTGTGTGTGTGTGTGTGTGTGTGTGGGGGGTGCAACTTCCAACAGGAGTCATTTGGGGGGGCTCTTGGGAAAAAAGGTTGGGAACCACTGCCCTAGATAACTGGGTGCAGACTGGTGGAACTCTCTTTTTCTTTTCAAGATTTCTTCTGAATCCCTTCATTCACAGACATTAGAACATTTAATGGGTTCTTAGTATCACTTAACATTTTACTTTTAAGTAAATCTTACCAATACCAGCTACATCATAATTTTCCTATGCAACCTTAGCTTCTATACCTCTCCACGTGAAACTATTAGGTTGAGGAAAAAAGACTCAAGTACTGTAAGGAGCGAAATTGCGGAAGCGTGTTACTTGGGAGGGAATGAACATAAAAGGTTAATCAAGGCCATTGAGATCTCTCCTCCAGTGGTTAGTGAGGGTATTATATGCTTGCTAATGTGGTGCTTTTGTTCAACTAATCACAACAGGTGTGCTTTTCCAGTGTGGACATTTTAAAAGCACTTGGGCTTTGTTCTGCCTTTTCTCGTTTATATGAGAGAAAAGTAAAAAGACAGGACTGATTAAAAAGAGATGGCAAAATGGGGAGTGGAGCAGGTGATACATTTGGGAGGTTGGCTGAGGAAACTCCAAGAATATCAGCAGTGTTTGAGGTCATGAACATTTGAATATACATACACTGAACAAAAATATAAATGCAACACTTTTGTTTTTTCTCCCATTTTTCATGAGATGAACTGAAAGATCTAAAACATTTTCTATATACACAAAATAACCATTTCTCTCAAATATTGTTCACAAATCTGAAAAAATCTGTGATAGTGAGCACTTCTCCTTTGCCGAGATAATCCATCCCACCTCACAGGTGTGGCATATCAAGATGCTGATTAGACAGCATGATTATTGCACAGGTGTGCCTTAGGCTGGCCAGAATAAAAGGCCACTCTAAAATGTTCAGTTGTATCACACGGCACAATGCCACAGATGTCGCAAGTTTTGAGGGAGCGTGCAATTGGCATGCTGACAGCAGGAATGTCCACCAGAGCTGTTGCCCGTGAATTGAATGTTCATTTCTCTACCATAAACTGTCTACAAGGCGTTTCAGAGAATTTGGCAGTACATCCAACCGGCCTCACAACCGCAGACCACGTGTAACCACACCAGCCCAGGACCTCCACATCCAGCATGTTCACCTCCAAGATCGTCTGAGACCAGCCACTCGGCTGCTGCAACAATCGGTTTGCATAACCAAAGACTTTCTGCACAAACTGTCAGAAACCGTCTCAGGGAAGCTCATCTGCATGCTCGTCGTCCTCATCGGGGTCTCGACCTGACTCCGGTTCGTCGTCGTAACCGACTTGAGTGGGCAAATGCTCACATTCGATGGCGTCTGGCACGTTGGAGAGGTGTTCTCTTCACGGATGAATCCCGGTTTTCACTGTTCAGGGCAGATGGCAGACGGCGTGTGTGGCGTCGTGTGGGTGAACGGTTTTCTGATGTCAATGTTGTGAATCGAGTGGCCCATGGTGGTGGTGGGGTTATGGTATGGGCAGGCGTATGTTATGGACGACGAACACAGCATTTTATTGATGGCATTGTGAATGCACAGAGATACCGTGACGAGATCCTGAGGCCCATTGTTGTGCCATTCATCCACGACCATCACCTCATGTTGCAGCATGATAATGCACGGCCCCATGTTGCAAGGATCTGTACACAATTCCTGGAGGCTGAAAACATCCCAGTTCTTGCATGGCCAGCATACTCACCGGACATGTCACCCATTGAGCATGTTTGGGATGCTCTGGATTGGCGTATACGACAGCGTGTTCCAGTTCCTGCCAATATCCAGCAACTTCGCACAGCCATTGAAGAGGAGTGGACCAACATTCCACAGGCCACAATCAACAACCTGATCAACTCTATGCGAAGGAGATGTGTTGCACTGCGTGAGGCAAATGGTGGTCACACCAGATACTGACTGGTTTTCGGACCCCCCCAGACCCCCCAATAAAGCAAAACTGCACGTTTCAGAGTGGCCTTTTATTGTGGCCAGCCTAAGGCACACCTGTGCAATAATCATGCTGTCTAATCAGCATCTTGATATGCCACACCTGTGAGGTGGGATGGATTATCTCGGCAAAGGAGAAGTGCTCACTATCACAGATTTTTTCAGATTTGTGAACAATAATTGAGAGAAATGGTTATTTTGTGTAAAGAGAAAATGTTTTAGATCTTTGAGTTCATCTCATGAAAAATGGGAGCAAAAACAAAAGTGTTGCATTTATATTTTTGTTCAGTCTATATCCCTCAAAAGATAGTCCCTCAGTCTGAGCCAACATTTTTAATTATTTAGTGGGAATGCTGACACAGCACCACTATCAGTTATGCTACGCACACAATTCTTTATTATTCCACCGGGTTATTTTGCGCTGCTTCTTCTCCCACATTGAACATCGCAGAAACTCCGTTCAAACATCAAAACGTTCAGCTCGGTCGGGAATCAATGGCTATTACTTTTATCATTCATAACTTTCATAATTCCAGAGATACATCCCATAATACATCCCATTTTTAACATGGAAGTCAATGGAGAACTCTTCAGACTTCAACAATCTTCATGCAACTTCAACTGCTAACTGCTCCTTCTTCAACTGCTATCTGCTCCTTCATACTTTCACTCAGAAACCTCATTCCAACTTTAAAATGTCACACATCCTTCTGACATTATTCGTGTAACACAACTTTTAAAGCTGATTCTTATTTTTACAGATATTAAACATTGTTCAGACCTTGGTAAAGAGGCCTTCTTCAGATTTTAGAGTGCGTGATGTCACAGCTAGAGTGGAGGACAGATTTAATATATAATATATATATATATTTTTCTTTTAAACCTGCCATAATTCCCAAACCCTACATTCCTGAGACATAATTTTTCACGACAAACGTAAGAAAACATCTCGTAGTTTGAAAGATAAAAAAAAATTAAGCAAAAAAACAAAATGCCTCTTGAGGGCATGAAGTGACAAAAACGTATTCATATTTTTTGGTCAATTAAAGGTGGAGTTTGGATCAGGGGGTCACAGGTTCAAACCCCACTGCAGTCAGCATGTCGTTGTGTCCCTGGGCAAGACACTTCACCCCAAATGGCTCCTGTGGGGATTGCCCACAGTATTGAGTATGTAAGTCGCTTTGGATAAAAGCGTCCAACAAGTGACATGTAATGTAATGTAATGGACACGGTCCGATCGTCCCCCAAACTTCGCTTGTATATCACCGGTCCATGCCTCAACAGCTTTATGCCAAATCTGAGATCTCACCATAGGCTGTTGCCATGGAAATGCATCCCTCGCCATAAAACACGATGTCGCTGTTGCTCCAATGGACACGGTCCGGTCGTCCCACAATCTTCACCTGTATATCACCTCTCCATGCCTCAACAGCTCTACGTCAAATCTGACATCTCACCATAGCCGTTTCCATGGAATGCCATTCCTCGCCATAAAACACGATGTTGTCGTAACGCCTATGAAAAGGGTCAAAACAGCACCACACTTCAGATAATGGTTAACGGTCCAGCCCTCAATAGCTCTACTTCAATTATGGGGTTTCATCATATCATCCCTCGCCATAAAAGACGATGTCGCTATATCTCCTATGAAAATGTTCAAAAAGTGCTCAAACTTCACATGTGTGCTAACAGTCCAGCCGTGAAGACATCTACGGGACAGTTTTGAGATTTCTTTAAATGTCGTTGCCATGGCAACACAATGCTCGCCATGAAACACGGTTTTTTGATATACTTTATTATACTTTATTAATCCCCGTGGGGAAATTGTTTCTCTGCATTTGACCCATCCTAGTGTTAGGAGCAGTGGGCAGCCATTTTGAACAGCGCCCGGGGAGCAGTGTAGGGAACGGTGCCTTGTTCAGGGACACCTCGGTAGCACTTGGTCTTGCCGGGACTTGAACTGGTGACCTTCCAATTGCCAAGCCAAGTCCCTATCGACTTCGCCACCACCGACCCGGTTTTCTCATAACTTCAGTGAAAATGCTCCAAACGGCCCAAAACTTCACAGGTTTGGTAACGATGCAGCCATCAACGCAACTAAGCGTATTATGGGATGTCATCAAATGCCGTTGGCATGGCGACAGATCATTCACCATCAAGTTAGTTCAAAAGTTTGCAGTTCAAATATTCTGCTGCTTTTCCAAGCCTTTTTACTTTATTTTCTTCTCTTATCAGTATCACACATTCAAGCCCCCAGTGTTCATGTATAATTTCAATCTAAATTCTTCACTTTCTTCTTACACATTACATTTCAGCATAGCAGTTTAGCGTCAGCTTTTCAGCATAAAGCATTCCCACTAGCAATTTCTTCAGGAATTGCATTCTCTAGTTAGTATTAGTAATATTGCTCTAACAATAAGACCATGAGTTTATCTGTCGATCATCCAGGTGTTATTAATGACATAAAGAAAATATATATTATATCCCAATGGGGGTTGAGTGTTAAAGGGTGCCTGTTTTGATTGTTATCTCATTTTAAACTTTTATGCAGGTAAATGAACAATGTATCTTGCCTTATGCAAAAATAAATGACTGCCCATACTTTCTGTTTGGTAATAACTACAAATACTAGCAATTTCCAAATGTACCTAATCTGACATTATTACTTTTACCAATAATGGTGTCACTTTTAATAACTTTTTGTTTCCCACAGAAGCATATAACAAAGTAAATTATTTTGCTTGTTTTCTTGATCAGAATGCTTAAAAGCACCCTAGGCTGTGCTTCACTTCACCTCTGTAGAGAATTAGAGTGTCTTTCATCTCTTTGCGAACTTGTTTGTCATTGACTTAAAATAAATATTAGTGCTGCCTCAAAGTGGCCAACGCATAAGTTGTTGCAGAGTTAATAATATAACATATCTATAAATTAGTCGTGTGGCTAATATTTTAAGCTACTTGGACATAGGCCTCCTCCTACTGCAGTCTTCTGTCCCACACACTGACTGCCCCCCTGAGTCCAATCTCTGCTTGCTTTTTATCCAACATTTAACCTGCCAACTCTAAACTAACACGCCAAGCCAAAATCTACAGGAAACTGCTATGCCATTTTACTACAACGCATTTGACATATCCATCATGTCCATGTAATGCAGCTAGTCTCTGCGGCTAGTGCCTTTTTGACATTTTCTGATGCTCAACAGTGATTCACAGAGAAATCTTTCCTGTAAAGTGGCTGTGACACAGCCTCACAACTGACAGGAACCCCAATTCTCCAAGCAGCCTCAGTGCATGTTGTGTTGAACAATGGGCACGACTCTCACTTTAACTCGACCAGAACATCCTGCTCTCTTATTGTGCCTATGGCTTTTTTCTTGCCCCAGCTGCAGTCCGAGAGTGTCAGCTCAGGCCATTTGCTTGGGTAAAATAATGTTTTTGTAAAATACGGGAAATCAATATTTGGAAGTGTGTCTTTGAAGGTTCCTCTTAAACATCCAGGCAGTTTCCACCTTCTCCAGCTTGAGGGGAAATGACAGAAAAATGTAAAAACTGAAAGTATTTGTTTATGTATCGACGCTAACGTGTTGACACATCTCCCTCTTTCCCTCTTCAGCGACTCACCCTGCTGCACGTGAACAGCAACCAGTGTTTGGACATGCCATCAGAGGAGGACAAGATGGTCCCCACCCTGAAAGACTGCAATGGCAGCCGCTCTCAGCAGTGGCTGCTCCGAAACATGACCCTGAGTGTCTGATCCCTGTCTCACCTTCCCCCCCCCCCCCCGTCGCTCTGTCCTTATCCTAACCAGCCATGGCTCTCCTCACCCCCGCCAGGTGGCTCCTGCCACAGCACAACATACGCCTCTTCCTGTATAAACAAATACAGAGATCCAGGCATCAGCGGCTTATCTTCCATTATGGGGGTGTTTCCTTTCACAGCTAACCACAGGTGTCAGAGAAGCTGCACCTGCCGCTAAGGCGACATGACGAGCCACGACTTTGGGGAACTCATCAGGTCCGAGCCGGGAGAAAAGCTGTGTGAGGTCTGTGCATGGAGAACATTTGCGTCAAAGCACTCACACTGTGTCAAGACAGCTGCTAGCCTTGGGTCCACTGTGCTGCTCAGACTTAGCTTAGCTGTTGGACCAAAACAAAAATAGAAGAGCATTTAAAACAAGAATCTAGCAAGGCACGTCTCTGTGATGCACTGTAAATGAAATGACCTTCCTTGTGCTTTGTTCAAGACTGTTTCCATGACTGCTGCTCATTCTCTCTTCATATCAGTGTCTGAGGTACATTCAATAACAGAACGTGATGTTGTTTATAGAGCCGGGACCAATACTGGATTTGAGGAGTTGAAACCTATCTTGTTATTTGAGGGTTGAAGAATCCAATAATGCTGTTGTACATTAATATTTGGTTTTAAAGTCGAGCTGAAATTTGAATTCTCATCGTGATGCAAGGACATTACATCATATAACTATATAAGGATACTACAGCTTTTGTGTATATTTTTTCATTTTATAAAAAGAGGTAAATATTCTGGGGACATACATTTGTAGAAACATTGTGTAGCTTGCAGGCTCTGGACGGGTGTGTCCCACGACAGCTGGGCACTGACATTTGAGGGCCGGTATCACACCTTCAGCGTCCATGGCTGTGAGGAACTTCATAATTGTTTTTTTCAAAGAAGTTCAAAGTCAAACAAACGCAAAGGATACATTTGAAAACAGTATTATTTTAGTTTGACTTTAAACTAATGAAAAAAAACGTTTTTTCAGCATCCTTAAATTAGGTTATCTACGAAACAAACAAGGTTTACTTATCAGTGCTCTCGTGTGTGCATTACTAAAATACCTCAAACATATCTTTTGAATTTCTTACCCCGGTTTCCTCTTATAAGCTGCCATATAGGCGGATAATAACATATGGATTAGCTGATATCGGTGTTATTATAAGATAGGGAAAAACTTTTTGTCATTACATTACATACAACATAGTGTAAAACAGACAGTAAGAGTCAGATACAAAAAAAATTATTAAGCTAAAGATTTTTAAACCGTCTTAAATTTAAGAGAATGCAACACAAGAGTGTAACTATAACATCCTCCCAGATTAATCAAAAGGTTCAATTTAAGTGAAACGGGAACCACAATATGAAGATGTGAAGCAGCACTTTGGGTCTGTTCGAAGTACCGTAATTAAGAGTACAGTATTAGAGACTGCTATGAGTAGAATTTACATAATTGCTTTTTGACTGAATGTAAATTTCCCCTAAATAGTAACGACTGAGTTCTGAAACACTGTAACGGCTCTGTGTTATCATCAGGCTATCTGAAAACTTCAGTAATGACATTCTCAGATTCCTGCTACCAAAATCCTGAGGAATCATGATGTCTTGGAGCAGGATAGTTGCGTGTGCCTTTTTAGAAAGCTGTTTCAGTTATTGGATCATTTGTTTCAGAAAACATTTGATTTACTTTGGTGATCAAATATTTTTCTTAAATTCTAGCAAAAACATGGAAATTGATATTAAATAACTGTCATATCTCATGAATACGTCACCTTCATATTAATGCTCGATCAATAATTTAGTAACAGTATAGTCAAAACGTTTAAAATGTGCAAATGTAGTTTTTCACTACATTTTTGATAAGGATCAGGCAACAAATGCTATTGTATAATACTGTTAACATGTTTCTATCACCGTTGTTGTTGTACATACAGAACCAATTATTTTTCTAAGATGCGGTTAAACTTGAACACTCCTCTGAGAAAAAAAAAAATTGAATGGTTTAAAGATCACAAGTTATTGCTGTGCTTTATTTGGAGTATGGTAATAAAAAACAGTGCTTACCTATCGAAATTGCGGTGTGTTTTGGAAATAATCGTCGGACTAACAAAGCCAAATTCTCAAACCACCTGAAGGGCGTCAGGCAAACGGACATGAGGGATCAATTAATGGGGAAATACTATCAATGCTGTTCGAATACTGAGTCTTTGCCAAGTACCTGCTTGGCATCCAGACTAAAATTCAATCAACTCTTTCAGATTACACAGATATATTTATTGTTTTTCATTATCTCAAAGTGCATGGTGTTAAATTAGGACTGTATTGTTTCAATGTACTGGTTGCAAAGTGATGTTACCTGTTTGTACATTTTGCCTTTTTGTAAAAAAAGACTTAACATAGATTTTTGCATTAATATCAGTTTCAAGCAAGCACGTCTCACTAAATACATGAGTTGTTTAATAAACCTTGTTCTTGAAGCTTTTAAGACCCCGTACATCTCATTACCAGTTTTGAGTGTGGGGTTTTTTATAGGTTGTTAATTGCAGCCTCCCCTCCATGGTTAACCTTAATAGTAGCATACAAAAAAACCTACATTATATAGGATGCTACCTTTCCCTTTTGTTCAGTATTTGTAAAGGTGCTGGCCATTGCCAGCTAATGAAGGTTCTTCTGAGACATTATAATGTACATGTTATTGAGGAAGGCTTGACCTTTCAGACTCGGGCTTTGTTCAAATGTAAGAGGCAAAATTCTCCTGAATGCAGGACACTCTTGGTTACTGTTGCTATAGGTCTTTCAAGCTTTTGCAATTGACAGGTCAATAAGGAGTTTTTTTTTAACAATGTCAGTGAGAGGTATTTGAAGGGAAATAATAGCACCTTTCTGTAATAAAAGATCTGAAATATCAGAGACAAAAAGGCAGAAAAGGACTCTTTCCATTTAATACTATAATTTGTTGTTGAGTATTGTTAATGAAGTGGACATTTAAATTGAGGGAAAAGCCTGCTGGTCCCAATGCAAGCCTAACGCACCACGCATCTTGGTAATTCACGTGAAGGACATGAAGGGTTGACAACCTTCTCTAAACTAAAAAGTCCAACACCCTAATATTTAACAAATAATAAAGGCCAAAAAGAAAAGGGCACGCATCTTCAGACTAATATTTGTTAGTTTTGCTAGGTAAATGACTTTGTGTTGATTAATTTCTCTCAATGGATGATTAATTGAATGCACATTTTGACATTCAGAGAAAAAACATTCTTGCCGGGAACTAACATGTCTGTAGGCCTACTGTACCTAAAATGTCAAATTACAAGCCAAAACTGATTAGCTTAGTTAAGCATAAAGATGGGCAACAGCTGTAACACCTTTCCTCTGTTAAAATCCATGCTGTGAAAAAATTGACATTGCAAAGGTTATATTTTTCTGTCTAACCTGTACTAAAACAAAGTGTGAAACAACACATTCCGGTCTTTAAGCAGAGCTAACTTGTTTCTTAAAATGACGACTTTAATATTTAATCAAATATAAACACTACATAAAAGTATTACTATATACTATAATATAATATTATGTCATTAGTTTGGTTTATGGTAAATCTAAATAAATATATTGAAGCCTTTTTTTCACAACAGAGAAGTGTTATTATCATAATAACTCATTATATAAAGTGTTCATTGTTTTCTTGCCACCTCACTAATGCTTTTCAATAAACGTTTGTAATGCTCACCAAGGTAGCCATTGCAGAGGTATATTAATAGTTGCTGTGGAGCCGACAACACACGAGTGTCTCGCCACACTCTCAGCAGGGGCCCTGTCTCACACCTGTAGGAAGCCAAACCCAGGCTTGTTAGCTGGGCCTGGGAGGATAAGATAGTGGGTCTGCAGCTGGGCCAGGGGAGTCCATTAACGGGTGAGATGCTTTAAAATAACAGCCCTAATGGAGACCTTATCTGTGGCTTACTGTGGGTCACTGTGGCTCTCAAAGGTTCAACACATCCAGAGCTTCCCACCAGGGAGGCTGCACAATTCTAGACACCAGTAGCCTATATAAAACATGGACTAATTTAAGCTCAGAAACAGTAGTTATATGTGTACAAATATATTGTATCCCCAGAGACTCAAAACCATTACACGCTCTATTATTCCCTATTTTATTCAGTTCAACTACAAATATTTCTAAAACTATTGGTTTCAAATTATGTGTTGTTTTTCTCCAAATCAATCATAGGGTCTGTCGACACCTATATTGTATGTATGAAAGTCTTCTCTTAGCAGTTGTCTTTTACTAAGTCCTAATAAATTAACCCCATGAGGTTAAGGAATAGTGTTTAGAAAATAAATAGAACATGATTATTTTTTTTGACAATTTGTCTGCGACCATAGTTTAGTTTCACCTTACTCAGGTGTTGGGCCTATATATTGACACCCGAATCTTAATTTACATGGAAACTGTATTGTTTTGCTATCGGCACTTTTGTATTTTGTTGAATTTGATTTATTTAATCTTCTGGTATGTTTTCACACGCGATTGCAACTATAATATTTATTTGGTTACAATGAAAAGCTCACACAGGCACTTAGGGCAGCTCAGGGGTCCTACAGGTGAGACGCAGAAGCGGCAGACGATTCACTTAAGAAGACCGAGCCCACAAATGAGGCTACGTTGCAGTGTTACTGTAAAAGTGGTTAAAACATGTGAAAATAATGACACAGATGTATAATGAACATGTAAATGTAACAATGCACATATAAGATTTACATGTGTTTGTTATGTTAGTTTCACCAGCTAAATGAAGAGTGTGTCGTGTGAAACTACCACCTACCACATGTACAGTAGATTGCTAAATTATCAAGTTGTGTATTACAGCAGTCAGTCGTAGTTCATTGTTTTTTGCGGGTTATTGCAAACGGACATTTTGATATGTTATGTTTTAAAGGGCCCATGTCATGCTTTTCCGGTTATTACCCGTTCCCTTGTGTGTTGTGAAGGTTTTTATGCATGTAAACGGTCTGCAGAGTCCAAAACCCTCAAAGTACACTCTGTAGTGGGTAAAACCCTAACACAGACTATGCTGCCCCAAAACGCCTCATTGGAGATTTCTCATTTTCCATTGTTTACTTCCTGGTATACTGTGACGTGTGAATACCCAGAGGCCACACCCTCTGCCAGCATTTCACGAAACAAAGCTTCGCAAACCTTTCAGCGATTCATGCCGGATATGTACAGCGTAGGGCACTGAAGAACGATGCTGTTCCTACTTTGTTTGGACCAGCGGGAGATTCAGGTACACAACCTGTAAGTATTCATTGTTGTTTGTGTATTTATGATGTTTAAAACAAACAAGGTATCTACCACGACTGTTTCAATGGGTAAACGTTTTTCGGGCTGCTAAGTTGGGATCTCGGAGAAATGCTCTCCTCAGATCCATTCTCACTCTCACAGCGTTATAAACCTTTTTCTTACTCAATATCAAGCCACACTTATTGTTTTTACTTCGGCTGTGAGTGTTTGTGTGTGCTCAGGATGAGTTTCGCTTGTTCTCGCTGTATCCCCGACCCGGAAGCCTGTCTGCTCCTCGCAGCAGATCGCAGCAAAAATGTGATACAAATGTGAATACTAATTTCCTGCCATTCTAACGGCACATATATAAAAAGTTACTACATACACATGGGATACTTTAAAACCTGTTAAACCCCATGCCCCCGCCCGTGGGGGCAAAAAGCAACAATATTAATGAAACTGTGCATAGAGGCAGACCGGGGGGAAGCAAGGGGGATAATCAACTCAGTGGATGTGCCTTTTCTTCTCGCTCGAGACCAGAGGAAAAATCCAGAGCTTAATTGTTGAGAGGACCTGAAGTTCCACAGCGTCTGCTTTGAAATCAGCTTTAATTAGATATGGTTTGAGGCTAGTATCTCAGTAGGGGTCAAATCTTCTGCCTTCCGAGGCATACTCCCAAACAGAGTCATGTACAGCACCTGTGCTAAATGTGCAGAGCCGAGAAAGGTCTGATATGCTGGCAATCTCTTGAGTATGATTGATCTGCAGGCGGAAGTGCCTCAAACAAGCTTTTCCTGTGTGATAATCTCCTTTTAGCAACACAATCAGTGATTAGGACGAGGGGCCCTGCTGCTTTCAGCAGTAATTGTATAATAATCAATCATCAATCTCCAGGAGCTCTTCTACAAAACACTCCTGTTTTGGTGCTATTTTTGACCTGAGACAACAAATAAGGTTCCCTCTTAAGCTGTGGAAATACAAAACAGAAGAATACACCAGAACATTACTTCCATTTGATTTTTACACATAATGTGTGTCTGTCATCATTCCTCATCTAACATGACTGCGGCTGTATCATATCAGATGTTAAGGTTAAACGCTGCTACTCCTTTAGTCGCTGAATAACAGCTGTAATGTTTTTTGATTGCCACAAGATGCTGACAATCTCATAATGGTCTTTGGAGCTTCCATATTTTGACACAATGTTGTTCCTCTTCGAGTCACTGGTTTGGAGTTGCTGCCTTGCACATCCACCACATGGCTTCACATTATATGCCAAGCATGGATGAGAGCCTGTTAGTGCCTCAGCATCCAGTGGGACTCATGTTAAGACCTCATCTGTGCAGATAAAATCATAGTTCATGTCTTTCATGATAAGATTGTTTGTTTAAAATACAAAAAATCAATATTGTATCAGCAAAATAAGATTACAGAGAAATTTTTCGGAGGATGTGGTACATTTGTGTGGGGAAATAAAAGGGCAAATACATCAAAGCTGAGGCGGATTTCCCTGCTCTGCCTCTGATTGTAGAGATTATAAATGAAGATGGAAAATTACAGCAGATTGTCTGAAGTGATTGGCTAATCTTTCTTGACGATGACCTCAAGTGCTACCCAAGCTGATTCAGAGAGGAAGACAAATGCATCTAGTGTCCTACATTGGTCTGATTAGATTAATAAATCAATCCCATCCCGGACCGCCTGTTGGGCTATTTTTATAAAATGGGTTACAGAAGATCATCAAAGTATTTCTGATCATTGACCAACGGATGCTTGACATGCGCTGGTGCAAGAAGTGCAAAACACGATGGCGATGATGGAAGATGGTGTTTTGTGGTGGAAAAAGCCGTCGAGTTGTAGATATAAAATGTACTGCTCTTTCAAATGTAGCTGCTAGAAAATAAGAACTAATCTGCATATATTTCAATTTAGTGCCCCGTGTTACACATCAGCTGCCTCCTGGTGTGTGACAAGAACATGACCGGACCCTAACCTCTTTCTTGTATTCAGCTGTATTCACTGGTTTGGAGTTGCTGCCTTGCACATCCACCACATGGCTTCACATTATATGCCAAGCATGGATGAAAGCCTGTGTGTGGGGCAGACTTACAAACGTGTTTCTGTGGGGATGAGAGTTTTTGATTAATGGTTTGTATAAGGGTTCCTTATGCTGATCTGATGTTGTTGTTTCGTGTATGGTATATTTTAATTTATAAATCATGAAAAAACTAGGCTTGAAAAGAAACAAACATTAATTTATTTTGCAACCAGGTCTGTTGCACACATTTTGTTTTTGTATCAAATTACTGCCTTATATTTTGTTTTCCGTTACCACGATTGGGTCCAACATGATCACACATTTGAACACATGTTTACTCATTTAAACATCCTCCTCTTCCTGTGGCGAACATCTTCTACTTACACATTTTTAGGGGGGCAAACACTGCTTTTAGAAGCAATGGGTATCTTTACCCTTTACTGACATTTTATATGAGAACATTAATCAATTATTGAAGAAAGAAATCTTTACGATAACTATTATCTTTCACACGCAATCAACAGATTACTCCATTAAGGTAAAAGTCCTGGTCGTGGAACGACGGATCAGCTTTTTACTCTCGCAAGGATCCTGGAGGGGGCCTGGGAGTACGCTTATCCGGTCTACATGTGTTTTGTAGACTTGGAGAAGGCGTATGACCGGGTTCCCAGGGAGTTACTGTGGGAGGTGCTGCGGGAGTATGGGGTGAGGGGGTCTCTACTCAGGGCCATCCATCTCTGTACTCCCAAAGCGAGAGCTGTGTCCGGGTCCTCGGCAGTAAGTCGGACCCATTTCCGGTGAGGGTTGGCCTCCGCCAGGGCTGCGCTTTGTCACCAATCCTGTTTGTAATATACATGGATCGGATTTCGAGGCGTAGTCGTGGGGGGGGGGGTCTGCAGTTCGGTGGAGTAAGGATTGCACCACTGCTTTTTGCAGATGATGTGGTTCTGATGGCTTCATCGGTCTGCGACCTTCAGCACTCACTGGATCGGTTCGCAACCGAGTGTGAAGCGGCTGGGATGAGGATCAGCACCTCCAAATCTGAGGCCATGGTTCTCAGCAGGAAACCGATGGACTGTCCACTCCAAGTAGGGAATGAGTCCTTACCCCAAGTGAAGGAGTTCAAGTATCTCGGGGTCTTGTTCTCGAGTGAGGGAACAATGGAGCGTGAGATGGGCCGGAGAATCGGAGCAGCGGGAGCGGTATTGCAGTCGCTTTACCGCACCGTTGTGACGAAAAGGGAGCTGAGTCAGAAGGCAAAGCTCTCTGTCTACCGGGCCATTTTCGTTCCTACCCTCACCTATGGTCATGAAGGATGGGTCATGACCGAAAGAACGAGATCGCGGATACAAGCGGCCGAGATGGGTTTCCTCCGCCGGGTGGCTGGTGTCTCCCTTAGAGATAAGGTGAGAAGTTCGGTCATCAGGGAGGGACTCGGAGTTGAGCCGCTCCTCCTTCGCGTCGAAAGAAGCCAGTTGAGGTGGTTCGGGCACCTAGTTAGGATGCCACCTGGGCGCCTCCCTAGGGAGGTGTTCCAGGCACGTCCAGCTGGGAAGAGACCAAGGGGTAGACCTAGGACCAGGTGGAGGGATTATATCTCTTCGCTGGCCTGGGAGCGCCTTGGGATCCCCCAGTCAGAGCTGGTTGATGTCGCCAGGGAAAAGAAAGTTTGGGGCTCTCTGCTGGAACTGCTACCCCCGCGACCCGACCACGGATAAGCGGGAGAAGATGGATGGATGGATGGTAAAGCATTGGGTATATATATTTTTTAACATATTTTTCTCTGTGCTCCAATCAGGATTTTGCTAATTGAAGCTATTGACATTGGTGGATCGTTTGGTCACTCCCAGTCCAATGTAATATCAAGAGGCAAGTAATCAAATTAGCTGAGATTTTGAGTGTTGAAATAGCATGATGTTTGTTTGTTTGAAAGAATAGTTGTTTTTGTTCATTCAAAAATATTTGTTATTAAAAGAAACATTCAGACTGAAGAAAACTAGACATATGCATAAGATAGTGTCTTCACACACTCCACTGTTTTCTTAGAAGTTAATTGCAATTTTCTAATTGCATGTCAGACGATTTGTCAAGAGTTGTGGGGAAAACTTTTGTTTCGATGACTATATCTCTGAAATACAGCAATTAAAAAAATCCATGCTGGCTGGCTAGAAAGAGGTGGTGGTATATTGCTCCTCCTATACCTGTCTGAGAGACAGCGTGTGAGCCTAGGTAACCAGTCCAAACTAATAGCATTATTTTTTCTCTGCAAATATGTGAATAGCCTTTTCATCCTAATGAGGACCAGAATGCATGGAGGGTGACCTGTGTTACTCTTCACTAGTTATTATTAAAAGCACAGAGGCCTGCAGAAGCTAATGTTCACCTGGCAATTATGATGGCCTGCTGATGGGGAAATCTTTCCCTGCCTTCCCCCTCCAGAGGACTGAACCGCAGCGCCTCGCAGACAACACTTGGAGGCACATCAACGTTGCACAGCGCTGACATGTAATCGCTCATTTGGAAACGGTTATGTCAGGCCTTGGTGTCATTTTTTAGAAGCTATACCATTTGTACAGTACAGCATACTGGGCTTAGACTGGTTATGGAATACCATGGGATAAACCACAGGGAGCTGCAGGATAATAGGAGAGGTAGATTTTGCCTGGAATAGAGTGACTCAACAGCATATTGATCCCTATGAGCTCAGACAATGGATCTCAAAACGGTTGGGAAAATATCAACAAACTGCGGTAGACATTAACAGTGTATCTTGTAAAAAGTTAGCAGATGCCGCACGACATCACAGCAGAGTATAAATATGTATGAAGTATATTCACATGACATTGTGTATGATGCAAGTATATGTATGGGTGACATGATTCAGAAGTAAGGGTGTTTCATGTATTTATTTGTCCCCTGAAATGTACTCTTTATCCAAAGATAATTATCCAAATGTACCCCAAAACTGCTCTGTTGCTTATACCTGTACACCTTGTTCAAAACTGACTGCCAAAAATATTTAAATAAAATAGATTTTGAATTTCAAAGCTGCAGTCACATGTCTTTGTGATTGGTTGGTCATTGTGCCTTTATCAGGGAGACATAATGCCTATCCAAATTACATCTCGATGTAATGGAAAGAAAGAGAATTGTAAAGGGGTGTGGAGAGACTGAGGGAAAGAGGTGGTGGTATGTTGCTCCTCCTGCCTCCTGTGTCTGAGAGACAGCGTGTGAGCCTGGGTAACTATGGTGTGGGTGTATTCCTCCGTGGCCATGATCTCGGTAATACGACGAGTGAATTCTACAATGTATCCTTGTTGCAGCTCTTTGTCCCCCCTGAGATTTCATACAGTTTGAATGTCAGCAGCTTTCCTGCAGAACTTGTTACTCTGTTAAGATATTGTTGTATGTGTCATTCCGCAAAGAAGGTGCAGTCACCCATGGGATGAAAGCGGGGTCATCATCAGAGGCTGTTAGCACAGGTGTCAAAGACAGCTGGTAAACAAAGGTGCATTTATAAATGTCCACTACAGATGGAAAGACTTTATTTGAACTGAATTGGAGACGATAAAAGGGGAATAATATAAATATATATGTTCAAAATTATTAAATTAGGATGCATCAAAGCAGTGGCATTGCAACATTGTGATAAAGGTTTAAAATACACTATTTTGCACATCCACCACATGGCTTCATTATTTGTATTATTACCGTTTTTATAATAGTCTTTATTTGGTAATGCAACACATGGTCAGATGCCTGTTTATTGTCTTGTTAAAAGCTAAATGTGGTGTCCAGTGTCATTAGTTGAAAGCAATCATGACATATTGGCTGCAGTTCCACATATTTGATCATCAAAAACGGTCAAATCAGGCGAACCCTTTCCCTCCTCCTCCAAATTGTCTGTCTTTGTACTGTAGTACCACTAGGCAACAGTGAGTGCATGACTGGAAACGTGGAAGTGCGCAGGAGCCGCTCACAAATCGACAGGAAAGAAGGATCTAAGCAGCCAAAGGAGCATCTGGTGGATCTCTACCATTGAACCATGATAATCCAGTCGACATTTAACTAAGAGAAGGGAAAAGGTGACCGAACAGAGCCTGGCAAACAGCGTCGATGCGCGCAGCCAAAAATGACGACAGTGGGACAGTGATTTTCTTCCTCCATCTCGTCAATTTTTACACTCATATGCTTGGATGCAATTCATCTCCTATGTATACAGATCACAAAGGAAGGACTGGAAACCGAACAATCTCCAACACAGACGCAAGTGCGCACAGAGACGTTTCATCCTGGGAACAGTTTTCAGAGAATAATTACGCAGAGATATTGCTGTTTTATGGGCCGTTTAAGGATTTTGAACTTTCAAGTGAAAACTTACTCTGTGAGTACAGTTTTGATCAGGTCGATATAGCCCCAACCTTCACGGGCGATGAGTAATCCACGACGCAGCAACTGATAAACCTGTAAAACCTGGACTGCGACTGGCGCGTTTGGATACCTTATCCCGTGCGTCGCCTATTTTTTTTGCATATGGCTTATTTTTCGGGGTTCGTAAACTACTCATATATTATTGATATTTCATGGCTGTAGAGTGTAGCAACAGTAGCGTGTGGCGAAAAAAGGACGGTGCAAGACTAACCGGGGAGAAAACAGCGCACTTGTATCGCTTTATTTCCAAAGAGGAGACATTGCGCACGGGCATTAACGACTGCAGCAACTCGCCTACAACCCAGACTTTTTTTATATAATTGAATCCTTTGTTGTTTCTTTCGCTGCTGTCATCGTAGTATGTCTGCACTTCGAAAGAAATTTGGGGACGATTATCAGGTAGTGAACACCTCATCTAGCGGGTCTGGATTCAATCAGCCTCCCCCAGAGAAAAAGAGGAAGAGGCAGCGGTTCGTGGACAAGAACGGGCGATGTAACGTCCAGCATGGGAACCTGGGTGGTGAAACCAGCAGATACCTCTCAGACTTATTCACAACACTAGTAGATCTGAAATGGCGCTGGAATCTATTTATTTTCATCCTCACCTACACAGTCGCTTGGCTCTTCATGGCCTCTATGTGGTGGTGCATCGCATACATCAGAGGAGACCTCAATAGAGCCCACAATGACAAGTACACTCGATGTGTGGCCAATGTCTATAACTTTCCCTCAGCCTTTCTCTTCTTCATAGAGACCGAGGCCACGATAGGATATGGCCACAGATACATCACAGACAAATGTCCCGAGGGGATCATTCTCTTTCTTTTCCAGTCGATCCTCGGATCGATCGTCGATGCCTTCTTGATCGGCTGCATGTTTATCAAGATGTCCCAGCCCAAGAAAAGGGCCGAGACTTTGATGTTTAGTGAACATGCTGCCATATCTATGCGAGATGGAAAACTAACTCTTATGTTCAGGGTCGGCAACCTGCGTAACAGCCATATGGTCTCTGCACAGATCCGCTGCAAATTGCTGAAAGTAAGTCATGCTACTTGTAGTTGGCAGGCAGCGAATGTAGTTATATTCCAATTTTTTGTCATGGCCAAGTCCATGTTTTTATTTTTAGAAAACTGATGCTTAAAGGCCTACACACTGGCATTTAAACCTGCTCTAACAGGAAGTCATGATGCATTTATCAGACAAAGCTTCATAGACCACAATGATACAAAAGATAGACCATTAGCTATGCTTGACCAAAGCACAGAAGACCACTTATTCATTTTACAATGTGCATATTTTGCATAACTAATTGCAGAATATAATCCATCAAATATGCCAAGGGGTCTTAATGTCCATTTACCAGATTTTGAGAAGAACCTTTTGTTCATACAATTACTTTAAACTGTTTAAAAGTGACAGTGTGTTACAATCTGGGGTAACTGGCTGCTGTGCCTTATTAGAATAATGTAATGTATGGATATCCCTGCTGTCCAACACCTGGTTATTAAACGTCAATCATAAATCTATGTTATTTTTTTGTAATGCTTTACAAAACAAAGATTCACCAATTATCATGCTTTTATATGCAGTAGGGAATTAAATGAAAGCTCTCACAAAGTTCAAGGTAAGTATACAATCGGTTGGCCAAATACTGTAGCCATTTTAGCAAATTATTATTTTATTTTCTCATAAAGATTGTAGTTTACGTCCTAACAGAGCTGCTGAGTATAATGCTATCTAATCCAGCAGTATCAATAAATAAATTAAACCAGTTGATGTTATGTTTTGTTTAAAATATGACACATTTTAGGTCCCAGTGTTACATCACATAACGTGCTGATATATGTTCTTGCTGTATAGATGCCTCTTTAGATTTCATTTGAAAAACGTATAGCAATTTTTTCCGTTCTGATGAGACTGATGATTGGTTCCTCAGATTGCATATACAATGTGAAAAGCTCCACCAAAGGCTCTTGATGTGCTGTAGATAAGTCTGTCTTTCCCCTTCCTTCCCCCACCAAACATCTCTGTCTCTGTCTCTTCCTGTACGCTTCCTTAGTCTCGCCAGACGCCCGAGGGTGAGTTTCTTCCGCTGGATCAGTTGGAGCTGGACGTGGGTTTCAACACTGGGGCAGACCAGCTCTTCCTCGTCTCACCACTCACGATCTGCCATGTGATAGACACCAAAAGCCCCTTCTACGACCTCTCCCAGAGGTCCATGCAAACAGAGCAGTTTGAAATTGTGGTGATACTAGAAGGAATAGTAGAGACTACAGGTGAGTAACCGCCAAGATGAATTTTAATTACAGGCCTGCTGTTGGAAATGTGAGCTTGTTATTCTGCATGTTGTGGCCGCAGGCTAAATGCACAATTGCTGAAGATATTTTTGCGCTGCTTCAATATCTATTCCTGCAACACATCTCATGAATAATATTGAGCTCTATCATAGGTGTTAATAGCTGATATCCAAAGACTTGATATTGACCCCTTTATTGCATTTTATTGATTTGTGTTTCTGCGACAAGGTTGTAATAGCAGTGTTAGTATAATCCATCAAAGATAATTGTTTGAAATCCATACAGTAAAACACCTTCTGGGTTTTTCAAAAAAGAGAGCCAAGTTTCAGTTAAAAAGGAGCCATTGAACACTTTCAAACTCCAGCAGGGTCAGTTAAAGGTTATGTATATTTTATTTTTTCTCATCCGAAACATTTCCATTCTTACGCCTTTGTGCCGGTACAGCACTTACCTGGTGGCGGGTATTCTCAGAGGGGATACTAATTTGCTTTCTAAGGTCCCTTTGGAATTAGGGAATTCCATTTCCACAGGATGAGTTATGCCTTGAGTAAAATTCACCACTCTGGTCATTTTGAATTCAACCGTTTATTTGACACAGCTGATGTAGTGTGAGGAGACCCCCTTCGGTGTCTTAAAGTGAACAGAGGAGCCGTTCTGATAGGCTGGTTCGGAGGAAAACAGCATATGGAGATGTGACAGGGAGGCTGACGCTGCAGGCAGCAATTAGCAAAGATACTCAGTTCCTAATAGATCATTTAGTGTAGTTTATTAAAGTCTCTCTGCAGCTGAGAAGTATCTCACATCCTGATTCTTCAGTTTACGACAGGCATCAGTTATGTCACTCGGATACGACTTGACACATTCTTAAGCATGCGCTTAACAGCAGAGAGTATACATTGATGATAATTACAGTATACAGTATCAATACATTCTGGGCATAGTGTTAGATGAGCCAAACAACATTTGGCTGATTACTGTTTGAACATGTTTTAATTCAAATCATTCCCAGTCAGCATGTTTTTATGACTAATTGTAATTGTAATCGTGCTACTGTACTGTGCTTTGGTTTTTATATGTAAGCATATTCAGAGTTATCATTATATTGTTGGCAGGTATTCATATTATTACTGTCACAGATGAGTCACTGTATCATAATATGTAAGAGTCAAAATCTCAGTTTGAATTACACTGGTGGGGTTTCATGTTGTGGGATTGTTATACATACAGTTTTACTTTATAGACATTTCTGCTCGGAGGCTGATGTCGAAACAATCTGTGGTTAAAAATGTATGTACAGTGAAAGTCTAAATCCTCAGACGCTTTCATTTCTGGCCAATGTAACTCTGTTTCCATGGCAACCTCTCCTTGACTATTCAGGATTGCAGCACTGCACCTAAACTTAGGTTGTTCATTCCTATGATATAGGAATCATAACACAAGTTCAGTAATAAAACAGGCCAACATGAGATGCTGAACATGAAATGAAATTGCTTTCTTGACAACATCGCCTGGTATTAAGGGGGCCAGTTGTGGCTTTGTGGGATTGAGCTCGCTTCCTAACGTGGCTGTGGGGAGATGTTGTGCTGCTGAGGATAAATTCGCTTCACATCACAATGCAATTCATGTACTGTACATGCAGCCTGACTGCTAGCCCTGCAAAACAGGATAGCTGCAAGAAAGAAATCACAAACAAATAGCTTGTAAAAACCCATTTTGGTTGAGTTCACAACAGCAACAGGGATAATGTCAGACACAATAACAATCAATGCAAAAGTAGCAAACCCCATCACTCCCCAACAACTATCTTTATAGAGTTACTTCAGTGTCATTGGCTGACAAGCAAAAGTGCATGTCACGCGTGCGAATCTCAGCTCAATAATACCAAGCTGAGTTACTCCTGCTTTATGTGTGCATTGCAGGCATGGCAGGTGGTGGATTATAAAAGAGGAATTGAAACACTGCTAGAATGAATTACAATCGATGACTGCAGATTAACTAAGAACAAGTGTTTGTGTTTAGAGCTAATACCAATTGATAATATAAAGTCTGTACAAGAAATTTAAATCTGTAAAAAAAACAAGTGCCAACTAGATTCTACAGTTACACATTTGGTTCTGTTCTTCTTGAGATATTTATGATAAACACATGTCCACAAGGTATCTCATTAATAAGAAACTTGTGAGCAATGTAATGCTGGGAAAAATGTTATCAACATAATGCAAAAAAGGAACCTCATTGTCAGCTTTAGCAAAACTGGACAATATCTGAAACAAATGCATTATTTAAATTATTCAAAAAGTATGTTGAACAAAACAGTACAGCCTGTGTTAACCACAGACATTATAAGGCGTCTAAATCCATTGACTTTAAGACTAGGGAAGTGCAAATCTGCTAATTTATTTCAGGGTTTTCAGGACTCATTCCTGTCAGGCCACAATTAGGCTCAGCAGATGCCCTTAAATATTGTGCAACGAGCGACAGACTGGGTGAAAGTAACCACAGAACACCCAGTGGTTGTGCACACATCAAACGTGTCATTTTGATGAATTATTCTGCACATCAACAGGCGTGTCCAAACTTCTCGCTCCGCTCATAACTGCCTCAAAACCGTCCGTTCCTGACAGTCTTTCACTCTGTGTCTCCGTCCCAAAACACCGGGTTACCGGGGTAACGGACTGCTTGTGTAATTGTTTATAAACAAGGGTTTTTTTCTCCTGTGACATTTCAAATATGTGGAAAATAATTCACAAGCAAACTGGTTTATAATGACATATCAATAGTGGTCATTTTCACCGTACCACTACAACAGCTTAATGATGACCTGTCTTTGATTCTGCCCATTCAAAGCTGGAACAAATCTTAAGATTATTAAGAAATTAGGGAAAGTGTTCCATAAACACCATTCATACTGTTCAACCCTGCAAAGGCTTAAAAAACCAAGCCAGAGGCAATCTGTTCATCAGTGAAGCGGATTCTTGAGAACCCAAAATAAACTGTAGCTGCCACAAACAGACGTTGAGGTTCCTCTATCCATGAAACCAATCGTGGAGCGCAACTAACATAATCTCTTCTCAATGTTGGGCTTTTTACATAATGCAGTTACACCACAACACTCCTATCTGAATTATGCAGCTCTGTGTGCTAAAGGATCGAATGTGTATTTATATAATTTAATAAACGGTAGAGGAGAGGAAATAATAACTAATAAAACAAGTGGATGATTGATTTCATGGGAAACTCATTTATATTAGAGCAGAAAGAGGTCGGACAGCACATTAGTTTATTCCTGAATGTGTTAAAGTGTTGGGATCTAACATGGTTGCAGATTTTGCAGAAGCGTTTTTAAATTCACTCATTAGCTACAAAACCAATAATTCATGAGCGTAAACTGTATAATCAGCATAAAGCTATTTTTCTTACTGTGAGTTTCATGCAAATGTGTGTATCATTATCCTTCATGTTAATGCAGAAATGCTGCAAAATACGTTTTTTTTTTTACTTTACTTCAGTCTTTTGGTGACACAGCACATTTTGAAGGAAGGCAAACCGCTCTCCGCTTACTGAACTTACTAATAATTCCCCATGTTTGTAGATGATTTAGCACTGGATGCATGTTGTAAACGAAACACAGCGTGATATTTCTTGATTGATTGTGAGGGAAATGATGGCAAAAAAAACGAAAAGGGATCCGTCTGCAATAAAGTCTTCTGTTGTTTCTGATTGTTTTGAAAGATTTGTCAGCCCCCGCCTATTCATATACTGCTACAATGCTTTCCTATACCGTAATTCAATCGTTATAGAATAAATAAATAGAATTATTCCCAGCTCACAGCTCATTTTAAATGAGTGTGGGTGGCAGGGGTTAGTTGCGTATAAACTGGATCAACTGGTAATGTTATCATGTGTGCAAAATGCAAGGTACTGTATGTGAGTAGAGAGCACATACTTTTAATAATGAAATGCATACCAGTACACTCAATATTCAAAACTTTGCAACTGCATCTTTTAATGAAGTCTGTGTTACGACCTGTGTGATATTAAAGTTTTAAGAAAAGAAGCAGACAGTTTTACATTTTGAATTCATATGCATTGATGTATAGAGATTGGTTGATGATACAAATATATTCATACTTAATAAAAAAAAAGGCATTAGGGAGACCACTGCTAGTTGAGATCAATAAAAGTAATTAACTGACCTAACAACAACTTTGTTATATATACTTTCGTTATCAAATTACGAGTAATAATTGCTTTGATGCAGACTCTGTCTAGTAGTAAAGCCAGCCAGCATGGAAACATCTCTTTCTCGTGATTAGCAGCAGAGCCAATGTCATGGCCCGATCTGAGTTTTTATCATCGGTAACAGTAATTGAAATGAAAATGGAGAGCTTTCTGATGCGCCCGAGGCCTAATAGTTTCAATCATACGAGTATGAGGCTGTAACCCAGGACGTCTTGGGTCACCTGACACCAGAGCCCCAGAGATCAGGCAAACACCTGGGTTGCGTTCCAATAGTCCATTTAGCTTAGGAACCTTCCTAACCAAGTGAAATGACCCGGAAGTCCCTTAGTGGCAGCCATGATAAGTGCCGTTCCAATTCTCTAAATGAAAGGAAAGGAGGTTTCAAACTTCCTTTATAACCTCCTTTAGCTTAGAAACCACTGGACCTCCCTAACCGAAAGGAGAGGAGAAAATGCTGCCCCACAATGCCTTGCAGCCGCAGCATTTGCCGTCACACAACAGTCAACAAACGATTATGACGGAGAAATGATATCATGAAAGTTACGGTGCTTATTAAGCATTTTAAAACGTATGTGGTAAGTTGCCAAAGTGCTTTGTTTTGAACGTTCATCAGTATTATAATCAAAAAGAGAAATATGAACGTTAGTTTTTTACTGAAATGATCAAATAAAGTCAACATTTCACTGAGCTGTGTGGGGTTTGTTCAACTTTTAAAAGATGTTTGAAATGGTGATATACACAGTGATAGGTGGTTAAGGACTAACGTTTATAATAAATACATTTGTATTTATTTTAAGATATTTTCATACAATCATACGTATTGAGATCATTTGTATTAATGTGGACCGGAGGGAGAGGGTGACGAGCAGAAGTTTCACTTTCCTTTTTTATTTCAATTCCAACTTTGGTCATGAAGAATATGTTTCTCTGTTGTCCACGTTCATAAAGCAAAGCAGCAGCATAGAGCACGGTGCAGAGTCTCTAGATGAGTTCACAGTAGTCCCTCGTTCTTATTAAACATCCATGTTGTAGTCCGCTGTATAGAAAACTGTGGTTTCCATGGTTTCCCCACAGCAGCAGACGCACATTCATGACGTCCGCTGCCGCATCATAAACACGTCGGATTGTGAAAGTGCATTCAGATTATCTAAAGTACCGCAAGGACTCTTCTCCTAAATCCTTTTGAATTCTCCTATCCACTATCCCTTAACCCCGTGAGTTTCACTCAGAGGTCAAGGAATAGGAGATAGGGTTAAGAAACTTAGGAGCTGATTTTTAAACTATCCGAACGCAACCCGGCACAAGTGAACCCCGGATATGAGCCATGCTGTGACTTCGGGCCCATTCCCAAACCGCCACCTACACCCTACCCCTCCGTTTGCACGTTCATTCGAAGGGTCAAACAGCGAGGTCTGCATCGGTGCTGACTTGAGACCGGTCTCTACCTGACCCGTCTCAACGCTGTGTGTGTCCGTCAGGAAACAAGCTGTGAACAAGTAGTTCCAGGAAACATCCACTGATAAACTGCGATGTTAACAACCTCATGATGACCTCATATGTTTTTAACTTAGGATCATACCTGTGTTTAGTCTAGAAAAAGGTAAATGTGTGCATTTTATTATAAAGTTGTGTATATTTACAGACTGTTGCAAAAACTAAGAAGCTTATAAAATCAGGTTTAAAACTAAAAGAACTTTACAAAAAAGTAACACAATGGAAGATGTTTGGAGTTTTTATTTTATTTACATTTTTTGACTAAGAGATGCTGATTTGAAACCGTTGTTACATACAGTTACGGCATTTTCTGTTTCTGCCGGAGAGAGGGTGTTACGGTGTGTGAAGCAGGTAGGACCCAAATGCAGATTAACGTACAAATAATTCCTTTATTTCAAGGCTATGCTGACAAATACAGAACACTCACCGAGGACAAGCCAATACACAAGACAACCCGACAAAGAGAGAAGAAAACCCAGAACTTAAATACACCCAGGACTAATCACGAGACAGGTGAGGAGGGAGGAGAAAACACATAGGTACCAGGTGAACACAATTGGGTAATCAGAGAGGGAAACCGACAGAAAGCAACCAGGCAGGAAACGGGGGTGAACACTTTACAAAATAAAATAGGAAACCCAAAGATAGAAAAGGACACGAAAAATACTAACACAGACAAATCCTAACAGTACCCCCCCCCTCAAGGGACGGATCCCAGACGTCCCAAAACAAAAAACAAAAATCCAAAAACTCAAGCAGGGTGGGTGGAGGGGGTCCGGAGGAGGGACGCATCACTAAGCCACCAGGGTGGGAGGAGGGGGTCAGGAGGACGGGACTGAACTGACCGCCCAGGGGCAAGGCAGAGGACCAGGAAGGGGTCTCGGGCGGACGGCCCGGGGCAAGGCAGAGGACCAGGAAGGGGTCTCGGGCGGACGGCCCGGGGATAAGGCAGAGTCCAAAAAGGGGGATTCGGGCGGACGGCCCGGGGGCAAGGCAGAGGACCAGGAAGGGGTCTCGGGCGGACGGCCCGGGGGTAAGGCGGAGTCCAAAAAGGGGGACTCGGGCGGACGGCCCGGGGGCAAGACAGAGTCCAAGGTGGGGACCATGCAGGGGCGAAGGCAGCGGCAGGAAGAGTCAGGGGGCCGGGCCCGAGGGCGAGGACCGCTGCACTCAGGGGGCCGGGCTCGAGGACGAAGACCAGACAGCTCCGCAGGCCGGGCAGGAAGGCGCTGACGGGACAGTGCGGAGCTGGTGGGACAGGCCTCGGCAGGATCCCCCACGGAAGAGGACCAGGACACGGGATTGGCAGGACCCCCGGCAGGAGAGCAGTCGGCGGGGCTTCCAACAGCACAGGACAAAGGGTTGGCAGGACCCCCGGCAGGAGCAGACGGCGGGACCCCCAACGGGACAGGACAAAGGGTTGGCAGGACCCCCGGCAGGAGAGTAGTCGGCGGGGCCTCCAACGGCACAGGACAAAGGGTTGGCAGGACCCCCGGCAGGAGAGCAGACGGCGGGACCCCCAACGGGAGAGGACATGGGGTTGGCAGGACCCCCGGCAGAAGAGTAGTCTGCGGGACCTCCAACAGCACTTCAGTAGGGACTTTAGATGGGACTAGAGAAGGGACTAGAGAAGGGACTGGGAAAGTGACCTGAGGAGGGACTAGGGAAGGGACTAGAGAAGGGACTACAGAGGGGACTAGAGAAGGGACCAGAGGAGGAACTAGAGAACGAAACTCGAGAGGAGACTCGAGAGGGGAACTAGAGAGGGGACTTGAGGAGGGACTAGAGGAGGGACTAAAGGAGGGAACTGGAGAGGGGACTCCAGAGGGCTTTTGCTAATTGAAGCTATTGACATTGGTGGATCGTTTGGTCACTCCCAGTCCAATGTAATATCAAGAGGCAAGTAATCAAATTAGCTGAGATTTTGAGTGTTGAAATAGCATGATGTTTGTTTGTTTGAAAGAATAGTTGTTTTTGTTCATTCAAAAATATTTGTTATTAAAAGAAAACATTCAGACTGAAGAAAACTAGACATATGCATAAGATAGTGTCTTCACACACTCCACTGTTTTCTTAGAAGTTAATTGCAATTTTCTAATTGCATGTCAGACGATTTGTCAAGAGTTGTGGGGAAAACTTTTGTTTGATGACTATATCTCTGAAATACAGCAATTAAAAAATCCATGCTGGCTGGCTAGAAAGAGGTGGTGGTATATTGCTCCTCCTATACCTGTCTGAGAGACAGCGTGTGAGCCTAGGTAACCAGTCCAAACTAATAGCATATTTTTTCTCTGCAAATATGTGAATAGCCTTTTCATCCTAATGAGGACCAGAATGCATGGAGGGTGACCTGTGTTACTCTTCACTAGTTATTATTAAAAGCACAGAGGCCTGCAGAAGCTAATGTTCACCTGGCAATTATGATGGCCTGCTGATGGGGAATCTTTCCCTGCCTTCCCCCTCCAGAGGACTGAACCGCAGCGCCTCGCAGACAACACTTGGAGGCACATCAACGTTGCACAGCGCTGACATGTAATCGCTCATTTGGAAACGGTTATGTCAGGCCTTGGTGTCATTTTTTAGAAGCTATACCATTTGTACAGTACAGCATACTGGGCTTAGACTGGTTATGGAATACCATGGGATAAACCACAGGGAGCTGCAGGATAATAGGAGAGGTAGATTTTGCCTGGAATAGAGTGACTCAACAGCATATGATCCCTATGAGCTCAGACAATGGATCTCAAAACGGTTGGGAAAATATCAACAAACTGCGGTAGACATTAACAGTGTATCTTGTAAAAAGTTAGCAGATGCCGCACGACATCACAGCAGAGTATAAATATGTATGAAGTATATTCACATGACATTGTGTATGATGCAAGTATATGTATGGGTGACATGATTCAGAAGTAAGGGTGTTTCATGTATTTATTTGTCCCCTGAACTAAATGTACTCTTTATCCAAAGATAATTATCCAAATGTACCCCAAAACTGCTCTGTTGCTTATACCTGTACACCTTGTTCAAAACTGACTGCCAAAAATATTTAAATAAAATAGATTTTGAATTTCAAAGCTGCAGTCACATGTCTTTGTGATTGGTTGGTCATTGTGCCTTTATCAGGGAGACATAATGCCTATCCAAATTACATCTCGATGTAATGGAAAGAAAGAGAATTGTAAAGGGGTGTGGAGAGACTGAGGGAAAGAGGTGGTGGTATGTTGCTCCTCCTGCCTCCTGTGTCTGAGAGACAGCGTGTGAGCCTGGGTAACTATGGTGTGGGTGTATTCCTCCGTGGCCATGATCTCGGTAATACGACGAGTGAATTCTACAATGTATCCTTGTTGCAGCTCTTGTCCCCCCTGAGATTTCATACAGTTTGAATGTCAGCAGCTTTCCTGCAGAACTTGTTACTCTGTTAAGATATTGTTGTATGTGTCATTCCGCAAAGAAGGTGCAGTCACCCATGGGATGAAAGCGGGGTCATCATCAGAGGCTGTTAGCACAGGTGTCAAAGACAGCTGGTAAACAAAGGTGCATTTATAAATGTCCACTACAGATGGAAAGACTTTATTTGAACTGAATTGGAGACGATAAAAGGGGAATAATATAATATATATGTTCAAAATTATTAAATTAGGATGCATCAAAGCAGTGGCATTGCAACATTGTGATAAAGGTTTAAAATACACTATTTTGCACATCCACCACATGGCTTCATTATTTGTATTATTACCGTTTTTATAATAGTCTTTATTTGGTAATGCAACACATGGTCAGATGCCTGTTTATTGTCTTGTTAAAAGCTAAATGTGGTGTCCAGTGTCATTAGTTGAAAGCAATCATGACATATTGGCTGCAGTTCCACATATTTGATCATCAAAAACGGTCAAATCAGGCGAACCCTTTCCCTCCTCCTCCAAATTGTCTGTCTTTGTACTGTAGTACCACTAGGCAACAGTGAGTGCATGACTGGAAACGTGGAAGTGCGCAGGAGCCGCTCACAAATCGACAGGAAAGAAGGATCTAAGCAGCCAAAGGAGCATCTGGTGGATCTCTACCATTGAACCATGATAATCCAGTCGACATTTAACTAAGAGAAGGGAAAAGGTGACCGAACAGAGCCTGGCAAACAGCGTCGATGCGCGCAGCCAAAAATGACGACAGTGGGACAGTGATTTTCTTCCTCCATCTCGTCAATTTTTACACTCATATGCTTGGATGCAATTCATCTCCTATGTATACAGATCACAAAGGAAGGACTGGAAACCGAACAATCTCCAACACAGACGCAAGTGCGCACAGAGACGTTTCATCCTGGGAACAGTTTTCAGAGAATAATTACGCAGAGATATTGCTGTTTTATGGGCCGTTTAAGGATTTTGAACTTTCAAGTGAAAACTTACTCTGTGAGTACAGTTTTGATCAGGTCGATATAGCCCCAACCTTCACGGGCGATGAGTAATCCACGACGCAGCAACTGATAAACCTGTAAAACCTGGACTGCGACTGGCGCGTTTGGATACCTTATCCCGTGCGTCGCCTATTTTTTTTGCATATGGCTTATTTTTCGGGGTCGTAAACTACTCATATATTATTGATATTTCATGGCTGTAGAGTGTAGCAACAGTAGCGTGTGGCGAAAAAGGACGGTGCAAGACTAACCGGGGAGAAAACAGCGCACTTGTATCGCTTTATTTCCAAAGAGGAGACATTGCGCACGGGCATTAACGACTGCAGCAACTCGCCTACAACCCAGACTTTTTTTATATAATTGAATCCTTTGTTGTTTCTTTCGCTGCTGTCATCGTAGTATGTCTGCACTTCGAAAGAAATTTGGGGACGATTATCAGGTAGTGAACACCTCATCTAGCGGGTCTGGATTCAATCAGCCTCCCCCAGAGAAAAAGAGGAAGAGGCAGCGGTTCGTGGACAAGAACGGGCGATGTAACGTCCAGCATGGGAACCTGGGTGGTGAAACCAGCAGATACCTCTCAGACTTATTCACAACACTAGTAGATCTGAAATGGCGCTGGAATCTATTTATTTTCATCCTCACCTACACAGTCGCTTGGCTCTTCATGCCTCTATGTGGTGGTGCATCGCATACATCAGAGGAGACCTCAATAGAGCCCACAATGACAAGTACACTCGATGTGTGGCCAATGTCTATAACTTTCCCTCAGCCTTTCTCTTCTTCATAGAGGACCGAGGCACGTAGGATATGGCCACAGATACATCCACAGACAAATGTCCCGAGGGGATCATTCTCTTTCTTTCTCACCGTCGATCCTCGGATCGATCGTCGATGCCTTCTTGATCGGCTGCATGTTTATCAAGATGTCCCAGCCCAAGAAAAGGGCCGAGACTTTGATGTTTAGTGAACATGCTGCCATATCTATGCGAGATGGAAAACTAACTCTTATGTTCAGGGTCGGCAACCTGCGTAACAGCCATATGGTCTCTGCACAGATCCGCTGCAAATTGCTGAAAGTAAGTCATGCTACTTGTAGTTGGCAGGCAGCGAATGTAGTTATATTCCAATTTTTTGTCATGGCCAAGTCATGTTTTTATTTTTAGAAAACTGATGCTTAAAGGCCTACACACTGGCATTTAAACCTGCTCTAACAGGAAGTCATGATGCATTTATCAGACAAAGCTTCATAGACCACAATGATACAAAAGATAGACCATTAGCTATGCTTGACCAAAGCACAGAAGACCACTTATTCATTTTACAATGTGCATATTTTGCATAACTAATTGCAGAATATAATCCATCAAATATGCCAAGGGGTCTTAATGTCCATTTACCAGATTTTGAGAAGAACCTTTTGTTCATACAATTACTTTAAACTGTTTAAAAGTGACAGTGTGTTACAATCTGGGGTAACTGGCTGCTGTGCCTTATTAGAATAATGTAATGTATGGATATCCCTGCTGTCCAACACCTGGTTATTAAAACGTCAATCATAAATCTATGTTATTTTTTTGTAATGCTTTACAAAACAAAGATTCACCAATTATCATGCTTTTATATGCAGTAGGGAATTAAATGAAAGCTCTCACAAAGTTCAAGGTAAGTATACAATCGGTTGGCCAAATACTGTAGCCATTTTAGCAAATTATTATTTTATTTTCTCATAAAGATTGTAGTTTACGTCCTAACAGAGCTGCTGAGTATAATGCTATCTAATCCAGCAGTATCAATAAATAAATTAAACCAGTTGATGTTATGTTTTGTTTAAAATATGACACATTTTAGGTCCCAGTGTTACATCACATAACGTGCTGATATATGTTCTTGCTGTATAGATGCCTCTTTAGATTTCATTTGAAAAACGTATAGCAATTTTTTCCGTTCTGATGAGACTGATGATTGGTTCCTCAGATTGCATATACAATGTGAAAAGCTCCACCAAAGGCTCTTGATGTGCTGTAGATAAGTCTGTCTTTCCCCTTCCTTCCCCCACCAAACATCTCTGTCTCTGTCTCTTCCTGTACGCTTCCTTAGTCTCGCCAGACGCCCGAGGGTGAGTTTCTTCCGCTGGATCAGTTGGAGCTGGACGTGGGTTTCAACACTGGGGCAGACCAGCTCTTCCTCGTCTCACCACTCACGATCTGCCATGTGATAGACACCAAAAGCCCCTTCTACGACCTCTCCCAGAGGTCCATGCAAACAGAGCAGTTTGAAATTGTGGTGATACTAGAAGGAATAGTAGAGACTACAGGTGAGTAACCGCCAAGATGAATTTTAATTACAGGCCTGCTGTTGGAAATGTGAGCTTGTTATTCTGCATGTTGTGGCCGCAGGCTAAATGCACAATTGCTGAAGATATTTTTGCGCTGCTTCAATATCTATTCCTGCAACACATCTCATGAATAATATTGAGCTCTATCATAGGTGTTAATAGCTGATATCCAAAGACTTGATATTGACCCCTTTATTGCATTTTATTGATTTGTGTTTCTGCGACAAGGTTGTAATAGCAGTGTTAGTATAATCCATCAAAGATAATTGTTTGAAATCCATACAGTAAAACACCTTCTGGGTTTTTCAAAAAAGAGAGCCAAGTTTTCAGTTAAAAAGGAGCCATTGAACACTTTCAAACTCCAGCAGGGTCAGTTAAAGGTTATGTATATTTTATTTTTCTCATCCGAAACATTTCCATTCTTACGCCTTTGTGCCGGTACAGCACTTACCTGGTGGCGGGTATTCTCAGAGGGGATACTAATTTGCTTTCTAAGGTCCCTTTGGAATTAGGGAATTCCATTTCCACAGGATGAGTTATGCCTTGAGTAAAATTCACCACTCTGGTCATTTTGAATTCAACCGTTTATTTGACACAGCTGATGTAGTGTGAGGAGACCCCCTTCGGTGTCTTAAAGTGAACAGAGGAGCCGTTCTGATAGGCTGGTTCGGAGGAAAACAGCATATGGAGATGTGACAGGGAGGCTGACGCTGCAGGCAGCAATTAGCAAAGATACTCAGTTCCTAATAGATCATTAGTGTAGTTTATTAAAGTCTCTCTGCAGCTGAGAAGTATCTCACATCCTGATTCTTCAGTTTACGACAGGCATCAGTTATGTCACTCGGATACGACTTGACACATTCTTAAGCATGCGCTTAACAGCAGAGAGTATACATTGATGATAATTACAGTATACAGTATCAATACATTCTGGGCATAGTGTTAGATGAGCCAAACAACATTTGGCTGATTACTGTTTGAACATGTTTTAATTCAAATCATTCCCAGTCAGCATGTTTTTATGACTAATTGTAATTGTAATCGTGCTACTGTACTGTGCTTTGGTTTTTATATGTAAGCATATTCAGAGTTATCATTATATTGTTGGCAGGTATTCATATTATTACTGTCACAGATGAGTCACTGTATCATAATATGTAAGAGTCAAAATCTCAGTTTGAATTACACTGGTGGGGTTTCATGTTGTGGGATTGTTATACATACAGTTTTACTTTATAGACATTTCTGCTCGGAGGCTGATGTCGAAACAATCTGTGGTTAAAAATGTATGTACAGTGAAAGTCTAAATCCTCAGACGCTTTCATTTCTGGCCAATGTAACTCTGTTTCCATGGCAACCTCTCCTTGACTATTCAGGATTGCAGCACTGCACCTAAACTTAGGTTGTTCATTCCTATGATATAGGAATCATAACACAAGTTCAGTAATAAAACAGGCCAACATGAGATGCTGAACATGAAATGAAATTGCTTTCTTGACAACATCGCCTGGTATTAAGGGGGCCAGTTGTGGCTTTGTGGGATTGAGCTCGCTTCCTAACGTGGCTGTGGGGAGATGTTGTGCTGCTGAGGATAAATTCGCTTCACATCACAATGCAATTCATGTACTGTACATGCAGCCTGACTGCTAGCCCTGCAAAACAGGATAGCTGCAAGAAAAGAAATCACAAACAAATAGCTTGTAAAAACCCATTTTGGTTGAGTTCACAACAGCAACAGGGATAATGTCAGACACAATAACAATCAATGCAAAAGTAGCAAACCCCATCACTCCCCAACAACTATCTTTATAGAGTTACTTCAGTGTCATTGGCTGACAAGCAAAAGTGCATGTCACGCGTGCGAATCTCAGCTCAATAATACCAAGCTGAGTTACTCCTGCTTTATGTGTGCATTGCAGGCATGGCAGGTGGTGGATTATAAAAGAGGAATTGAACACTGCTAGAATGAATTACAATCGATGACTGCAGATTAACTAAGAACAAGTGTTTGTGTTTAGAGCTAATACCAATTGATAATATAAAGTCTGTACAAGAAATTTAAATCTGTAAAAAAACAAGTGCCAACTAGATTCTACAGTTACACATTTGGTTCTGTTCTTCTTGAGATATTTATGATAAACACATGTCCACAAGGTATCTCATTAATAAGAAACTTGTGAGCAATGTAATGCTGGGAAAAATGTTATCAACATAATGCAAAAAAGGAACCTCATTGTCAGCTTTAGCAAAACTGGACAATATCTGAAACAAATGCATTATTTAAATTATTCAAAAAGTATGTTGAACAAAACAGTACAGCCTGTGTTAACCACAGACATTATAAGGCGTCTAAATCCATTGACTTTAAGACTAGGGAAGTGCAAATCTGCTAATTTATTTCAGGGTTTTCAGGACTCATTCCTGTCAGGCCACAATTAGGCTCAGCAGATGCCTTAAATATTGTGCAACGAGCGACAGACTGGGTGAAAGTAACCACAGAACACCCAGTGGTTGTGCACACATCAAACGTGTCATTTTGATGAATTATTCTGCACATCAACAGGCGTGTCCAAACTTCTCGCTCCGCTCATAACTGCCTCAAAACCGTCCGTTCCTGACAGTCTTTCACTCTGTGTCTCCGTCCCAAACACCGGGTTACCGGGGTAACGGCTGCTTGTGTAATTGTTTTATAAACAAGGTTTTTTTCTCCTGTGACATTTCAAAATATGTGGAAAATAATTCACAAGCAAACTGGTTTATAATGACATATCAATAGTGGTCATTTTCACCGTACCACTACACAGCTTAATGATGACCTGTCTTTGATTCTGCCCATTCAAAGCTGGAACAAATCTTAAGATTATTAAGAAATTAGGGAAAGTGTTCCATAAACACCATTCATACTGTTCAACCCTGCAAAGGCTTAAAAACCAAGCCAGAGGCAATCTGTTCATCAGTGGAGCGGATTCTTGAGAACCCAAAATAAACTGTAGCTGCCACAAACAGACGTTGAGGTTCCTCTATCCATGAAACCAATCGTGGAGCGCAACTAACATTAATCTCTTCTCAATGTTGGGCTTTTACATAATGCAGTTACACCACAACACTCCTATCTGAATTATGCAGCTCTGTGTGCTAAAGATCGAATGTGTATTTATATAATTTAATAACGGTAGAGGAGAGAAATAATAACTAATAAAACAAGTGGATGATTGATTTCATTGGGAACTCATTTATATTAGAGCAGAAAGAGGTCGGACAGCACATTAGTTTATTCCTGAAATGTGTTAAAGTGTTGGGGATCTAACATGGTTGCAGATTTTGCAGAAGCGTTTTTAAATTCACTCATTAGCTACAAAACCAATAATTCATGAGCGTAAACTGTATAATCAGCATAAAGCTATTTTTCTTACTGTGAGTTTCATGCAAATGTGTGTATCATTATCCTTCATGTTAATGCAGAAATGCTGCAAAATACGTTTTTTTTTTACTTTACTTCAGTCTTTTGGTGACACAGCACATTTTGAAGGAAGGCAAACGCTCTCCGCTTACTGAACTTACTAATAATTCCCCATGTTTGTAGATGATTTAGCACTGGATGCATGTTGTAAACGAAACACAGCGTGATATTTCTTGATTTGATTGTGAGGGAAATGATGGCAAAAAAAAACGAAAAGGGATCCGTCTGCAATAAAGTCTTCTGTTGTTTCTGATTGTTTTGAAAGATTTGTCAGCCCCCGCCTATTCATATACTGCTACAATGCTTTCCTATACCGTAATTCATCGTTATAGAATAAATAATAGAATATCCCAGCTCACAGCTCATTTTAAATGAGTGTGGGTGGCAGGGGGTTAGTTGCGTATAAACTGGATCAACTGGTAATGTTTATTCATGTGTGCAAAATGCAGTACTGTATGTGAGTAGAGAGCACATATTTTAATAATGAAATGCATACCAGTACACTCAATATTCAAAACTTTGCAACTGCATCTTTTAATGAAGTCTGTGTTACGACCTGTGTGATATTAAAGTTTTAAGAAAAGAAGCAGACAGTTTTACATTTTGAATTCATATGCATTGATGTATAGAGATTGGTTGATGATACAAATATATTCATACTTAATAAAAAAAAAGGCATTAGGGAGACCACTGCTAGTTGAGATCAATAAAAGTAATTAACTGACCTAACAACAACTTTGTTATATATACTTTCGTTATCAAATTACGAGTAATAATTGCTTTGATGCAGACTCTGTCTAGTAGTAAAGCCAGCCAGCATGGAAACATCTCTTTCTCGTGATTAGCAGCAGAGCCAATGTCATGGCCCGATCTGAGTTTTATCATCGGTAACAGTAATTGAAATGAAAATGGAGAGCTTTCTGATGCGCCCGAGGCCTAATAGTTTCAATCATACGAGTATGAGGCTGTAACCCAGGACGTCTTGGGTCACCTGACACCAGAGCCCCAGAGATCAGGCAAACACCTGGGTTGCGTTCCAATAGTCCATTTAGCTTAGGAACCTTCCTAACCAAGTGAAATGACCCGGAAGTCCCTTAGTGGCAGCCATGATAAGTGCCGTTCCAATTCTCTAAATGAAAGGAAAGGAGGTTTCAAACTTCCTTTATAACCTCCTTTAGCTTAGAAACCACTGGACCTCCCTAACCGAAAGGAGAGGAGAAAATGCTGCCCCACAATGCCTTGCAGCCGCAGCATTTGCCGTCACACAACAGTCAACAAACGATTATGACGGAGAAATGATATCATGAAAGTTACGGTGCTTATTAAGCATTTTAAAACGTATGTGGTAAGTTGCCAAAGTGCTTTGTTCTGAACGTTCATCAGTATTATAATCAAAAAGAGAAATATGAACGTTAGTTTTTACTGAAATGATCAAATAAAGTCAACATTTCACTGAGCTGTGTGGGGTTTGTTCAACTTTTAAAAGATGTTTGAATGGTGATATACACAGTGATAGGTGTTAAGGACTAACGTTTATAATAAATACATTTGTATTTATTTTAAGATATTTTCATACAATCATACGTATTGAGATCATTTGTATTAATGTGGACCGGAGGGAGAGGGTGACGAGCAGAAGTTTCACTTTCCTTTTTTATTTCAATTCCAACTTTGGTCATGAAGAATATGTTTCTCTGTTGTCCACGTTCATAAAGCAAAGCAGCAGCATCAGAGCACGGTGCAGAGTCTCTAGATGAGTTCACAGTAGTCCCTCGTTCTTATTAAACATCCATGTTGTAGTCCGCTGTATAGAAAACTGTGGTTTCCATGGTTTCCCCACAGCAGCAGACGCACATTCATGACGTCCGCTGCCGCATCATAAACACGTCGGATTGTGAAAGTGCATTCAGATTATCTAAAGTACCGCAGACTCTTCTCCTAAATCCTTTTGAATTCTCCTATCCACTATCCCTTAACCCCGTGAGTTTCACTCAGAGGTCAAGGAATAGGAGATAGGGTTAGAACTTAGGAGCTGATTTTTAAACTATCCGAACGCAACCCGGCACAAGTGAACCCCGGATATGAGCCATGGCTGTGACTTCGGCCCATTCCCAAACCGCCACCTACACCCTACCCCTCCGTTTGCACGTTCATTCGAAGGGTCAAACAGCGAGTCTGCATCGGTGCTGACTTGAGACCGGTCTCTACCTGACCCGTCTCAACGCTGTGTGTGTCCGTCAGGAAACAAGCTGTGAACAAGTAGTTCCAGGAAACATCCACTGATAAACTGCGATGTTAACAACCTCATGATGACCTCATATGTTTTTAACTTAGGATCATACCTGTGTTTAGTCTAGAAAAAGGTAAATGTGTGCATTTTATTATAAAGTTGTGTATATTTACAGACTGTTGCAAAAACTAAGAAGCTTATAAACATCAGGTTTAAAACTAAAAGAACTTTACAAAAAAGTAACACAATGGAAGATGTTTGGAGTTTTTATTTTATTTACATTTTTTGACTAAGAGATGCTGATTTGAAACCGTTGTTACATACAGTTACGGCATTTTCTGTTTCTGCCGGAGAGAGGGTGTTACGGTGTGTGAAGCAGGTAGGACCCAAATGCAGATTAACGTACAAATAATTCCTTTATTTCAAGGCTATGCTGACAAATACAGAACACTCACCGAGGACAAGCCAATACACAAGACAACCCGACAAAGAGAGACAGAAAACCCAGAACTTAAATACACCCAGGACTAATCACGAGACAGGTGAGGAGGGAGGAGAAAACACATAGGTACCAGGTGAACACAATTGGGTAATCAGAGAGGGAAACCGACAGAAAGCAACCAGGCAGGAAACGGGGGTGAACACTTTACAAAATAAAATAGGAAACCCAAAGATAGAAAAGGACACGAAAAATACTAACACAGACAAATCCTAACAGTACCCCCCCCTCAAGGGACGGATCCCAGACGTCCCAAAACAAAAAACAAAAATCCAAAAACTCAAGCAGGGTGGGTGGAGGGGGTCCGGAGGAGGGACGCATCACTAAGCCACCAGGGTGGGAGGAGGGGGTCAGGAGGACGGGACTGAACTGACCGCCCAGGGGCAAGGCAGAGGACCAGGAAGGGGTCTCGGGCGGACGGCCCGGGGCAAGGCAGAGGACCAGGAAGGGGTCTCGGGCGGACGGCCCGGGGATAAGGCAGAGTCCAAAAAGGGGGATTCGGGCGGACGGCCCGGGGGCAAGGCAGAGGACCAGGAAGGGGTCTCGGGCGGACGGCCCGGGGGTAAGGCGGAGTCCAAAAAGGGGGACTCGGGCGGACGGCCCGGGGGCAAGACAGAGTCCAAGGTGGGGACCATGCAGGGGCGAAGGCAGCGGCAGGAAGAGTCAGGGGGCCGGGCCCGAGGGCGAGGACCGCTGCACTCAGGGGGCCGGGCTCGAGGACGAAGACCAGACAGCTCCGCAGGCCGGGCAGGAAGGCGCTGACGGGACAGTGCGGAGCTGGTGGGACAGGCCTCGGCAGGATCCCCCACGGAAGAGGACCAGGACACGGGATTGGCAGGACCCCCGGCAGGAGAGCAGTCGGCGGGGCTTCCAACAGCACAGGACAAAGGGTTGGCAGGACCCCCGGCAGGAGAGCAGACGGCGGGACCCCCAACGGGACAGGACAAAGGGTTGGCAGGACCCCCGGCAGGAGAGTAGTCGGCGGGGCCTCCAACGGCACAGGACAAAGGGTTGGCAGGACCCCCGGCAGGAGAGCAGACGGCGGGACCCCCAACGGGAGAGGACATGGGGTTGGCAGGACCCCCGGCAGAAGAGTAGTCTGCGGGACCTCCAACAGCACTTCAGTAGGGACTTTAGATGGGACTAGAGAAGGGACTAGAGAAGGGACTGGGAAAGTGACCTGAGGAGGGACTAGGGAAGGGACTAGAGAAGGGACTACAGAGGGGACTAGAGAAGGGACCAGAGGAGGAACTAGAGAACGAAACTCGAGAGGAGACTCGAGAGGGGAACTAGAGAGGGGACTTGAGGAGGGACTAGAGGAGGGACTAAAGGAGGGAACTGGAGAGGGGACTCCAGAGGGGACTAGAGGAGGGACTAGAGAAGGGAACTTGAGAGGGGACTCGAGAGGCGAACTAGAGAGGGGACTCGAGGAGGGACTAAAGGAGGGACCAGAGGAGGGACTAAAGGAGGGAACTCGAGAGGGAACTTGAGGGGGAACTGGAGATGGGACTGTGGCAGCTGGGGCCACATCTGGGTCTGGCACCAAGGCTGCTGGGACCGGGACTGGGGCCGGAATTGAAGCCAGAATCCTGGCTGAAAGGTCCGGTTCTGGAGCCGGAAACATGGCTGTAAAGTCCGGTTCCGGAGCAGGGACCGTGGCTGCTGGGACCGGCACTGGAGCCGGAACCATGGCTGCTGGGCAGGGAACCGGAACACGGATCCATGGCTGTGTGGGGTGGTACTGGAGCACGGTACCATGGCTATGTGGGATGGTACTGGGGCACGGAACCATGGCTGCTGGGGCCAGAACTGGGTCCGTAACCATGGCTGCTGGGGGCTGAACTGGTTCTGGAACCCTGGCTCTTTGGGCTCGTGCTGCCAACCTGGCCTTGCGACCTCTTCCTTTAGGAGCCGTTTGGAGGCTCCGTGGACCTCCAAAGGCCAGACGAGTACCAGCGAATGGCTCCTGGACAGTAGCAAACACTGGGTGAGAAGCAGGGGCTGACGCCAGACGGACCACACCAATGCGTGTGGTATCAAAACAGGAGTTGGGAGACCTGGGTCTGTCAGGATCGGGAAAACAAATTGTGAGGTAATCCAAAAGCCTGGCAGGTAAGAATTTCACCAAACTTTGATTCCTCAGTGTAAGGTGGACTGCTTCTGCCAGAGCAGCATCTCACTGCTGAACCCTGACCGCTCCTATCCATTGATCAGAGCAGGTAGCCAAAGAAAAAGTAAAATCCAATAATTCCTGCTCAAAAGGATCTGCTGGGCCCATATTTAAGGTCGGGTTGTAATGTTACGGTGTGTGAAGCAGGTAGGACCCAAATGCAGATTAACGTACAAATAATTCCTTTATTTCAAGGCTATGCTGACAAATACAGAACAGAACACTCACCAAGGACAAGCCAATACACAAGACAACCCGACAAAGAGAGACAGAAAACCCAGAACTTAAATACACCCAGGACTAATCACATAAACACGAGACAGGTGAGGAGGGAGGAGAAAACACATAGGTACCAGGTGAACACAATTGGGTAATCAGAGAGGGAAACCGACAGAAAGCAAACAGGCAGGAAACGGGGGTGAACACTTTACAAAATAAAATAGGAAACCAAAAGATAGAAAAGGACACGAAAAATACTAACACAGACAAATCCTAACAGAGGGGAGGCCGTCCCAAAGCTTGCTGCTGTATTTACTCCCTCCATCTGACAGGAGGGAGCCTCGTTGAGCTGCGAGTGTGGCTACAGACAGAGTTCACTCTGTCACGGAGGGGTAGGGTCGAGGGAGTGGTTTGGGATTGGGCCTGAGTCATTACACCAACAGCTCTCTTCTCTCGCTGGTGTCGCGCTCCCTGACGCAGGTCAAAGGGTTAAAGTGGTTTCAGTGGGGAAGTCAACGCTGAGAGCGGGAGTTTCCAATTAACTCTAATGTGCTCAGGGTGAGAACTCAGGAGAGAAGAGGCTGTCCCCGCTGAGCTCCACCTGTGTTGCGATAAGCCACGTGCTGCATGTATTTCATGCTTTTGGTTAATTTTCCTTCATCAACAAGACATTTGGCACTACAGTACCTGCCTTGAATATTTCAGCATGACAAATATGGCTAATGTTTGCAGTGTCACAAAGAGGTGCAAGGCAAGGCAAGGCAAGGCAAGTTTATTTATATAGCACCTTTCAGCACCAGGCAATTCAAGGTGCTTTACAAAAATGAAAGACATTCAGACAAAGGCATTTAAAAACAGTAAAAGATAATAAAAGAAACATTAAAAGAAAAACAAAAAATGAAAGACATTAAGAAAATGGCATTTAAAATCAGTTATTAAAAAGAAAAGCTAATAAAATAAACATTAAAAGATAAAAGTTACAGTGCAGTCTAATATATGAATAGTTCAATTCTTTCGGTTCTTGATTTTTAATTTATTCACAGAACCTCCCTTTGGAAATCCGAACATTTCCGTCCCGATTGTTAATTTAGACTGATTGTTTTCACCATGTTATGCTCGCATGACATCCACAATCGGATCCTCAGGAGGGTGTACTAGCCCCCTACTCTGCTTTGCGTTCCATAACAAAGTCTTTAAGTGTTACCTGAACACCCCGTGTTACCAAAACACTATTTTTCACCCGTCGGTGATGTGATACTTGTTCCTCAGTACAAATCACCCAAAAACTGATCGTAAACCCTGGCTACGACGGATATCCCATATATCCTACTTTCGAGCAGTCCCTCTCATAAATGTCATGGAGAAATTAATTACGTTTAAATTTAAAACATTAAAAGAAAAAATACATGGATAAAAGTTACAGTGCAGTCTAAGATATGAATAGTTCAATTAAAAGCAGCGGCAAAAAGAAAAGTCTTCAGCCTGGATTTAAAAGTAGTCAGAGTTGCAGCGGACCTGCAGGTTTCTGGGAGTTTGTTCCAGATATTTGGAGCATAATAACTAAACGCTGCTTTACCATGTTTAGTTCTGACTCTGGGGACAGAAAGCTGACCAGTCCCTGAAGACCTGAGAGATCTGGATGGTTCATAATTTAGCAGGAGGTCAGAAATGTATTTTGGGCCTAAACCATTCAGTGCTTTATAAACCAGCAGCAGTATTTTGAAATCTATTCTTTGACACACAGGAAGCCAGTGTAAAGACTTCAGAACAGGAGTGATGTGATACATATGGACCTGAATACAATATTATGTTAACCTTTGAGGTAAAGTACATCAAATCTAACATACAAAGTTTTAGCTGTAATGGAATCATTTTACATTCTGTTGCATTTACTTGAGTAATTATCTGAATACTTCTTTCACTACTAGGTTTTTACATATGCCATTATTGGATTTCTCGGTAAAAGCAGAATGAATAGATTAATTGATAGAGGCTTAGTAATTCCAGAGTCTGAAGCTTTATATTATCTAATGCAATCTATTGTAATAGTCCTTAAAAATTAGTATGTTCCATTTCATGGGACAGACTATAACAGAGGTGTTGGTTGTACCAACTCTGGAATCTACATCATGGTGTTGTAATATAATGTAGTAGACATTATACTAAATATATTTTACATTGGGGTTATATTGACAAAATAACTCAATTGATTAAAGAACAAGAACAATCCCCCTCCCCCCCTTAAAATCCCTATGATGAAGAGACCACAGCTTTACCAAAGATTTGGGGCGATGGTGTTGGATTTTATTACATTATTTCAGTGTTTATAATACTTGGTCTACTCCCTGTATATTGGCATTGCTTGATCAACAAATTACTCTCTGCACAACGGCAGCTCGATTTAGCTCGCATGCTGTATCGAATAACGCTGAAATTAGCTTTACTAATTTTAGACAAACAAACAAGTGTAATCCAGAAATGCATCTGTTAGATTTACCTCTTATCTCTACTGTAATTGCACTGGGGATGAACTCCTCATAATGGGCAATGCAGCAAACCGGCTATGATATCGTGGATTCATTATCCCTTTTAGATGAACTGTGCTGGCTTCCCAAGGGGGAGCACAGTAATTGTGTCTTTAGGGATTTGTCAAGTCTGGGTTGGATGGCAATAAATCAGTGGCAGAGGAGGTGTTGTGGCAGACCTGGGATGAACTGTTTTGACGAAAGCACCAGAAATGCATTTACCAACAATGACACTTAAAAAAGATGGACTACATGTTGGTTTCCCACATCTCAGTAGGGGTGCTATTGTGAGAAGGAAACCTTTCAGCAATTAACAACACACACTGTAGACCTCCGTGTCTATGGTCGATGGAGGATGGATCCTTTGGGCAAAGTGTTACATGTCCATAATCAAGATAATATTGTGCCTCCATGGTGTAACAGGTTGTTTGGAAGGTCGTGATGCACTTATTGTGTTCGTCAATGGCAGCATTGATTGGTTGGGCTGTGACTGTCCCTGAAGTGCAGGTAAATCAATCCTGCAGCCTAAACTGGGAGCCACATCAAAGCCACACGAACATGTTGTTCTAAGCTTGTCTTCTAGTAAGACCATTGTCTGGGAATCATTTATTTCAGTTTTTGCCACTCAGACATGCTTTTGACTGGAATAATTGTATCTTAAGCTCAAGTGACTAACTTGAGAAACAATAGGGCTGCTTTCTCACCGGAGAGGTACTCCTCTTAAACACCACCTAAGTCTAAGATCTCTTAAAGGCTTCAAAATATCTCTTTTGTGCCCCCCTTCCTCTCTGCTGTAACTCCTCTTCATGACTTAAGTAGATTTAATAGCCAAGATCAATGTGAGATTACAGCCCTCACTCACTCTCATGTCCGTTTAAATGAGAAGAAAATGGTTTTCTGATCATTTCTGCATTCAATACATAATAAGGAGAAAATCATTCATATCCCCATTAGATTTGGACGCCCCCCCAGTAGGATTCTTCCTATGTGACCTATAGTGGTTGTTTGGCCTAAAGGAAATCCATCAAATGCAGTTTTGCTTGATTGGTTCCCTTTACTGCAGTATTGAAATTGCCTTCACTTGGTAATATGTGCTCTCCTGGCTGTGTAAATGGCCTACAGCCATATGTTCCTGTAGCCTGCCTGACTCCCCACCCTGTGTGGAGATGGTTGGCAGACCCTGCTCCTATATCCTTTCCTTCCTTCTCATTCCAACAGCCTCCACATTCAAGCAATTGCCTCAGCATCCAGGCTCTCCCCTCCCCCACAGCAGTGCACTTCCCCTGCTTTTCCCTCAATCAGCTTCCTCCTTGTTGTCATTGCTCAGCCGGTGCTGTATGCATGGAATAAACATCAGAGCTGCAAACATCTGGGGGCCACCTTCACAAATTGATCACACATGAAAACGATATTTAACGGAGGAAGGGGACGTTTCTTTCTTCTTTGAAAAGTCAAACTGTGAAAAGCAGGTAACTGAAAGCTCGTCTATTTCTCGATTTCTTTACCACTTGATGATGGTCACCATAGAAACAGATAATCAGACAGAACTTGTGTCCACAAAAGCAGTATCTATTTCAAGATTAGACTTTTACATTTTTTAACTATTATAGGTACAGTCTGGTCTCTCCTCTGCAACATTTTAATAGTAACTAATCATCTTTGATAAACCAAACTAGAAAGAGACAGTTAAACGTTACATTTTCCAGTACTAAATTCAGCACAACTCGTTAACAAAATACAAAAGGAAATTCTGCTTCCTGCTTGTCAAAATGTAGAGCTGGATAATTGTCTCGAATTAATTGCTGCTCCTAACAACCCAGCGATGCAGCAAAGGTTTGTCGTGGACAGCCTTGGCCGCAGCGAGCGCCTGACAATGAGAGCAGGAGGAATCTTGGACGGTGTTGTGTGGCGCAGCTCTGTGTGTGAAGCATCCAGATTCTCAGTTTCCACAGCCGTGATAGACTGTCAGGGGAGTGTGTGTGTGTGTGTGTGTGTGTGTGTGTGTGTGTGTGTGTGTGTGTGTGTGTGTGTGTGTGTGTGTGTGTGTGTGTGTGTGTGTGTGTGTGTGTGTGTGTGTGTGTGTGTGTGTGTGTGTGTGTGTGTGTGTGTGTGTGTGTGTGTGTGTGTGTGTGTGTGTGTGTGTGTGTGTGTGTGTATAACCATTAGGGTGACTTAGTGAAAGAGAGACGGAGGTTATTTTAGATTTAGTCACTAAATGAGAGTTTTGCTAAATACTTTTCAACCTACATATTTGTTTTTCTCTTGACTCTCATTTTGAGAGTTCATAGAGATGAAATCTTCATTTTCACTGTTAGAAATACAAACTACAATACAGTCCTTTAAGTTGTATATGTAGAATTGTTGCTGCCATTCATTGTTTTTATTGTTATTTTAGTTCATTTTATTATTTTATTATGTTTATACTCTTTTCTAAAGATTTAAAAGTTGTAATGCCTGTACACAAAATAATTTCCCAATTTGGGGTCAATAAAGTACCTATCTATCTATCTATCTATCTATCTATCTATCTATCTATCTATCTATCTATCTATCTATCTATCTATCTATTTTAATTTGTATGTGCCCTTATTTGGTGCCTTTCTATTGATGAATTATATAATAGTATTGATCACCCCTGAACAAAAATCTAGATTGTGTCTCTGCCTGAATGCTTTGACAGATCTGCAATAAATAGATCTCTGCTCTCAGGTCGGCCCTTTGAGTTTTCTCTGTCCTCAGTGTGAAGTGCAGATCTGCAGCTGAGAATTTGACTGAGCCAGGCACCAAACGGATATGATCCTTCCACAACCTGCATGAGCTTCTTTTAGACAAGGGTGTGTGAATAACATGGCTGTTTTATTTGTAGCTTCTATCGAGCAACCCTGGCAGGCTGCCTCCCAGTTTACAGTACTTTCTTATTCCAGCCCCAAAAGAACCCCATTCTATCTTGGCTGTCACTCTGCGGACTGCACGGCTGCTTAACTTTGTTAGACCAGAGAGGGAGCCTGCTCTGTGTTATCAAGGGAAAGTGCATTTATATAGAGTCTCAAGCTGAGATGGCTTTTGGGTATCTAAAGATCAAAGTTTATTCTTGACACTTCCTACGACTTGGCCTCCGCCCCAATCCCTAAAGGCCCTGTCACACTGTCCCGAAATTGACACCCGATGGACACACGAATATGGAATTGTGAATTTCGCACGAAGATGGCCCCGAACCACACACGAAGGCAACATTTACATTACATTTAAGACATACAACTGCAATGAAAGTACCAAAAACAATTATGTTACAGTACTATGATACTGTAATGATATCTTCAGACTTTGTTCTTTACTTTATCCGTCTTTATATGTAGAAAATATTACGTTTTCTCCGTAATGTTGTTTCCATAACAACAACAATTTCCTGTCAACTGTCCTTCAAAATAATATATTATATCCTTTTTAGTTTCACAGAACACAAATTGGGTTATTTACATAATATATTTACATGATTTTGTTGTGCAATAAAACAACCTGATGGACACACGATAAAGGAAATGTTCAAATTCGGCTGTGATCGTAGCAACATCGGGCCATTCGTGAGGGCATCTTAAGCCATCGTATGACCGCTGGCGGAGTTTCTCGGGCTCCGGCAGCAACTTCGTGAGCGGAGGCAAAATCTTTGGCATGCCAAACAATTGCCGAAGGACCTTGCGAAGGTTCATTTTCGTGTTGAATTCGTGTGTCAATTTTGCCCCTCGTAAGGCCATCGTGAGGGCATCTTGTTATCCTCGGTGCCATCGGGCATTCGCCCCGATCAGAGTGAATGTGAATGCACCGATGATAACACGAAGATGACACGATTTGACAAGATGCCCTCACGAGTGCCTTACGAAGTTGCCGCTCACGAAGTTGCTGCTGGAGCCTGAGAAACTCCACCGGCGGTCATACGATGGCTTAGATGCCCTCACGAACGGCCCGATGTTGCTACGATCACAGCCGAATTTGAACATTTCCTTTATCGTGTGTCCATCGGGTGTCAATTTCGGGACAGTGTGACAGGGCCTTAATGGAATTAGCTGGGAGTGAAATATTGCTCAATCTACAGTGCAGATATCTGTAATCTCAGACTATCTCAGTGCTGTAGAGCCTTTTCCAGAGTCCACTTCCTTTTTGTTAAAATTCAATTAGTTTTTCATATTTGGTTTACACCTGGAAAAGAAAACATGATTGTTGCTGAGATGGCAAAAAAAAAATGTCATCATGCGACCAACCCGGTATCACGGCAAGACGTGAACATGTGACGATTTACCATGCTGGGAGACGTGAAGATGTCACGATAAAATAATAAAATTCAATAACGTGCTTTAACCACCAGGTGTCCCTTTCTATCAGCTGTGCACCGTTATGGTGTAAATACAGCCTATCTACCAATTGGATCAAATATAAAAGTCAGCCCAATTAGTGTTGATACTGCAAGGAGACGTATTGTGTGAAAAGAAATGTAAGATGTTGTTTAATTGCTTATATATTTATGATCCATGTCACGTTTTCAGTTTTGGCGGCAGTTGTTCCTGTTTGTCTAGAAGTCTTCTCAGCAGGGCTCTATAAATAGAGAACTACGGCAGATATGTAATATTTAATGCAGCCGAACCGTGTATTACAATGCCGTTATATGATGACTTTCAAAGAGAAAAGCAAGCACACTCGGAATAAAGTATTATTTTATTTTTAAAAAACGTTTTCAGATATCACATCACATAAACACCAAATCCCAGCATGCATTGCGGCTAAACCATCCAATCATCGAGCTGAGAATCTTGCCTACGTCTGTTTCCGGTTTCGTTTATGACGGATGTATTTTGTTATACACACATTCCTTCAAATTTACATTTTAATTTGCATTAAAGTATTTTGTGAGGCCTTCTAACATGTTTTTAAATATAACTACGGTTGCAGTTGAAGAGTTTGTAAATTAACATGAACCGAAGCTGTTGCCTGGCAACGCAATCGCACAACGTCACGTCCGTTAATTCCACATCCACACGCACGGATTAACATCGATTTAATACATTAATGTAGCCATTGTTTCTGCTAAAAGAGATGTCGACCAGCTGGGGCAAACAAGAAAATCAGCGTAATCGAGTGTGACTATTACAAATAAATCATTATTATATTAATATTGACAATAACAACCGACCGTCGGGGTAGCATTTGCTTGAGATTTCCGGTTATTTCTTCACTGGTTAACATGGGTTAACAATACCGTGTAACTGTCACGTTTGAAGGGACGAAATCGTGACATCTTCACGTCTCCCAGCATGTTAAATCGTCACATGTTCACGTCTTGCCGTGATATCGGGTTGCATGTGACACACCTGCTCACATGGATGCAGAAAATGTTGCTCTGATTCTCTGGTATTTCTCCCTGAAATATACCTTTTTAAGGAGATGCTTTTTTTTTACATCCGTCTTCAATTCGTGGATTCAGCAGAGGATTATTCTAATGCCGCTCATGCTGTCACATGGATATTTCATACACTTTGAAAGCAGTAAACTGCCTGGTGAAATTCAGCGATGAAGGATTTCTGAAGGGATTTCACACTTGTGGGATTAAGATTGGCATTGGCCAGTCAGAAAAGGTCATATAACGCTCAACCTTTTATACTGAAGGCATGTCACTGAACAGCTCTTGACAGATCACATTATTAGCAATTTTGCAATATTTCTTTTCTTTTTGTGTTGCCTTTACATATCGTTGCATTATTAAGGTATGTGGAATTTAAGATGATTATTAATCCATGGCATGCTTGGTATTTCTTTTCTTTTTTGCTTAGGTGGAAGGGTAATAGGGTTACATTTGTAAAAATATACAATTGATCAACATGCCATTAAATATATTTTTCTTCCTCTGTTTGTATGTGTTATAATATCATTAACAATTACATTTGAATGCAAAATGGAAATCTCTAAACTATCTTGAAGCATGAACAGACTTAAGCCTGGAGAGGTCTGTTCTGTTCCATTAAAATATATATTAATCCATATGTTTTTGTTTTATATTCAAGTAACTGTTACTTATAACATATCATTTGATGTGTTTGAACATGTTGGTGCAGTGCAACAAGCTGTAAGCAAATGAGTTAGCAAGCGGTTGGGTAATTGTCTCTCCATCAGACGCAGAGCGACTTAAGCATTCAGTCCGTGTGTTTCTGGCCCCTTGGGAAATGTAAGTCCACAGTTTACTGTCTTTCTTTAGCTTTGTTAAGGTCTGAAGGTCTCCAGCAACTCTTGAGAAGAAATATCTATTTCTTTTGCTGCTAAATGTTCCACTATGTTCACAAACTAGTCGCTAACTGTGTGTCGGCTGTTCGGTGCTGGGCAGGTTGTGTACTGTACTGTAGGTTTGTTCAGAGCTTTTTCGCTCCTGCTGGAGCTTGAAATTATGCTGATGAGAGGGATTCAGAACAGTGAAGTTGCTGGCTATCAAACCAATACATTTTCTGAAGGAGGACCTGGTTTCAGGTTGGAGATACAGGCCCTCAAAATGTCTGCGCATATCCCTTCTGCAAGACAATTTATAAAACAAAACAGTGTGTTTTTTTTACCATGAAACCCAATATCATATTGGTAAAATAACAAGAACCCTACTAGATAATGTGAGAGGCTGCTACAGAGTCTTATTGTGCATCACTTTATTTAGTAAGGCCACTCCATTGAGGATTTGAAATGCATTGGTATTGGCTTATAGTGACTAGTGAGTCACAGAGGGGAACAGATAACCATTTACTGAAATTAGAAGTGTAATGGATCTTACAAATATCTATCCTAATGGGCTGAATGAGGAATTATCTTTTCGATTCGACTGATGTTTTCCCCTCCTGGTTTCATCTGCCCTCGTATTAACCCGAGTACAGCTAGTGTCTGTATTGAAGAATGCATAAGTGTTAAATTGCTTTTACATTTTGTATGTTTAACTCTGAGGGTTGCAATACAATGTTATTTTATTCTTGAATTATTCTGAAAAATATTTCCCCTTTTAAGTTTTATTTAAATATATTCATATTTTGTTACCATTATATAATAAAGGCAGATGGACTTATAACTGAAACAGACACTAACAAATCATTGATTAGTACACAATGAATTCAGATTACATTTTTGTGAATTAAAACAAAATATTTTCTATTGTGAATATAGCTGTTTTCTACTGAGTATGAAAAAAGGGAGTACATAAAAACAGTCTGATGCTGTGTGAGTGTTTGTTTGGTTTCACTTTTGGACATACGTTAACTTATGTAACGGACACCTTTAACTGGCTGTGAAAACAGTGCATATCACATCCACGGTGTTTCCTTCTCACTGCTGCGATGTCCTACAGTGCCTTGTCCCAGCGGCAAACATCAGCAGAGATCAGATGAATTATTGTTTTTCCTTTGCTTTGTGTGTGTGTGTGTTTTTATGACTCAATGCTGATATGATACCGAATGCGGTGCCATAAAGATGGACACATATATAAAACAATAAACTGTTAGAGTGATGGATGACAGAGGAAGAGAAAATCGTTCTGTGCTTTAATAAAGATAACTTTGTAATATGAGCTCCTGCCTTCACTGATGAGAAGTATATGATTTACCTCTTGTGTTGTAAAAGGTCATGTTTCAGAGACTGTAAAACCATTTTGCTCAGACTCTGGAGCCATATGGATGATTTGACCCTGCCCTAAATGGAAAAATCCATTTGGAGCAGTTGGGATGTCGTAATCCACGAGAGAGACTTTTCTTGTGTGTTGTCACTGATAGTTTGACCAAACTCAGCAGTGAAGAGGTTTATGGCTGTCGCATGCACACATTCCTACAGTTTTGTTTCCATAGAAACACTGATTCTCAGGCATGTATTTTGAAGTTACATAAGCCTTTACCACCAGTAATACGAAATACACTCCGCTGTGTGTATCCTATTTTCACTGGATTCCTATTTTTAGGAATAAATTCAGTAACTGGGGGAAATTGAAAAACTGGTTTTAATGATTTATACTCGTACTATTTTTAGCTGTTTATCTGTAACTTGATATTGGGGTCTCTGCCTACATGTTTCTCCACATAATGTGTCAGTTTCCATAACGATACGAACTGTGTCGTGTCCTGAAAGAAAGTCAAGGCACAGAGTTTGTTCCCCTAACTGTGTCTGTGTTACTGCGTTCCGTATGCAAGTGGGTGTTGCAGAAACAGCTGGTCTTTATCAACACAATTCTACATATGTGTAGCAATCGTGTCTGTAATTATGCAACGACTCAGGCTTCATTACTTGAATAATTTATGGAAATTAAATGCATTAACGGCCATGATTAAGTCTAGTGCCGTTGTTAGTTTTTGAAGAAGGGAATAGTTCATTATACTAGCCACATGAGGGAGACTTTTTGTTCTACATTTTGTGTGTGGGTTTGAGTGGCTGTAGAGGAGGGATTCAGCCCCTGGCCAGCAGGGTTCATGTTTTTCCAGAGACTGAAGTCTTTCAGTAACTCCTACAACATCTGCAGGAACAATGAAGCATTATTAATATGATATATGGTGCTATTTGAGTATTGCTGAAGCAACCTTTTGCCTCAGGCACAATTTCATTTAACTTGTTCCAACCTCTTACCTTAGCATGCGCCAGTGAAGTTGCTACTCATGTCCTCGTCTTGTGTTTACTGTATCGATGTCCAGTTAACATCGCAGCATCGACTACTTTTCAGTGAGCCGCTATACTGCTGACTTCTGGTGGTGATTAAGTAGCTCTTACAAAACCTAAACAAAGAGCATTTCACATCACAGTTTCCTCAGAAAGCCTGTTGATGATCAAAACGGTGACTATGTTTGTGCTGGAGGCAGTTTTAATAGGCTCACAATGTGGAACAAAAAGATTTCCGCTCACACTTAACTCTCCTCGCTTTGGCCCTAAAGTTCTCATTAGCTTTGCCCGCTTCACTGCAGCACTCTTCCATATGCCTAAAGGCTCCGGGACTCAGAAGCGACAGTGCAGAAGTAATACTTGAATACCCCAAATGCATTTGATGTTCAGTCTCTCGCACATCTGTGATTGTGTACAGAGCTGTTATCAGTGAATTATGTTATGACCTTGGGAATCGGGCAGAATCACAGATGTCTCCAGTTTCGATGATGACATCCTGGCATCAGCAGCGGTGTCTCGCTGTGAACCAAGGCTACGTCTTAGTTTGGAGCCAACTGTCGCTGCTAGAACAATATTAAGCTGGTAATTAAAACATGTGATAATAACCCACTGCCGTCGCTGATTTCCTAATGGATTTCAACAAGTCTTAACACGAGTGCCCCCAGCCATTCCTCTGTGCTAAAATTAGGTTTTTTTTTGTACTGATATAACCAATTTAGTGTTTTGTTTCAGATGTAAACCTAATTATAGATGTTCTATGCTCACTCTCATTGAGAAATAAAAGTCATTTTTTCAGCAGAATATTAACTATGCCAAGATGAATGGGGCTTTGTTGTGTGTAGTGTAGTATAATATAATGCAGAGCTATGATAGCGGCTGCTGAATAGTGGTGATGAGTAATCACTAATAAGCATCCAATAACATAAAAAAAAATGTTGATTACTAATTCAAAATGTTGCTAATAGCATCAATTTGTTTCCGAGAACGCAAGGGGAGTTTTTGAGCAGGGATTTAATTCAGAGTCCCCTGTGAACATTTGCTCTCAGTGTATCAAGGATGGTCGAATGGTATCAAGGATGGTCGAATGTACTTATTGTAAGTCGCTTTGGATAAAAGCGTCAGCTAAATGCAATGTAATGTAATGTAATGTATCATATTCTGCTATGTTTAATTTGCAGAGCATAATAATCACTAAATAGGATATTCCTCTTTTAATTTGTATTCTTGAAATGACATAATCTAACAAGTCAGTCGCCTTTTGGATTTTCTAAATTGTTGTGTAACAGATTCTTCATGTGTTTTGGATTAAATTGGATTTATTTCCTTGTGTCAGAAGTCTCCAAAGCAACTTCAGTGTGGGCTAGACCTCCAGAAGCTTTCGCCTGCAGCCATTCCTCCTGTGGGTTTCTGTAATTTGATTATCTTAATCCTCCATCTTTTGGAGCTAACCAAGCTTAAGGTGTGGATTGAAATGTTAAGTACCATAAGAGGTGCTGGAGAAGATCAGTTTTTGTTTACTTGTACTGTAGCTGTTTCTGTTGTTCCTGCTGTCTTGGGGTCAGAATCAAACTGTTTTGTATGGGGAACAAAAATATCAAATGTTCAACGGCATTGGCAGTTTCTTATGAACAGTAATAAAACAAAATTATTTTTGATTAAATATTAAGCTATTCTTATAAAACGCAAACAGCAAATAACTCACCTTTAATTATCTTTCAGGTTAAGCTGGAAATTGCTGATAAACATCATGTTTGGAAACTGAAAAAATCAATTAAGCTTTCTATTGAGGCAGCTGGCTTTGTTATGCATTAAGTACTTATTGATTGAGGCACTTTTGTTTGCAATACTATTTGCTTTGTGGTGTGAAAATTACAAGAATCCTGGTGAATACCATGCTGTTGATTCTTATGGAACGGTGCCAAGCATATCATTAAATCAAAGCTCTGTTGTAGACCGGAGTCATCATGAAACGTTTCAACTACAAATATTCCACTTCACTATGTTTGGCTGTGGCAGAATGACATTTCAATCAGACAACTCACGTGTTCTTAATATGTTTATTATAAGCAGCATATAGTTTGAGTTTGGCGTCTAGGCTCGGGCTTCATCACTCCACAGATATACAAAGAACATTGAGTGATGATTAGATAACTATCCCCCGAGCCTACAGGTGGAAGCTGGGGTGGAGCTGGGGTGGTGGTGGGGCAGGCAAGTAGCAGCATCATGAAACACAGCAGCAGGAACATGAACGTAGCAATAGCAAGTGAACACAGCAGTGGCAGCATAGCGATGCAGAGGCAGGAAGACCTGGCAGCTTAAATAGAGCGGCTTGTTTAGGAGAATGTGTTTGGGTGGTTGTAAGAGGGAAGAGGTGCGTCACGTGTTAATGTATGATTGGTGCTCGAGTTGACTGCCTGAACTAGCTCGCAGGCTTCGCCCCATTTATCTTGCATAATTATCTTTTCTTAATGTTTTTTCTCTTTTTGACAGGTATGACCTGCCAAGCGAGGACATCTTACACCGAGGACGAGGTTCTGTGGGGACACCGCTTCTACCCGGTTATCTCCTTGGAGGAAGGCTTTTTTAAGGTGGACTACTCTCAGTTCCACGCCACGTTCGAGGTGTCCACCCCTCCGTACAGCGTGAAGGAGGCGGAGGAGGCTCTGCTTCTCTCCTCGCCCCTCATGGCTCCGTCCCTGTGCAACAGCGGGGAGAAGAACAGCTCTCTGGACTGCCTGGAGACCCTGGAGGACAATGACAGCACCTGCAAGCTGCCCACCAAGCTCCAGAAGATGTCAGGGCGGGAAGGCCTGCCCAAGAAGCTACTAAGGATGAGCTCCACCACCTCAGAGATGACTTACAGCTTTGGAGACCTGCCCATGAAGCTGCAGCGAATCAGCTCTGTTCCCGGTGTCTCTGATGATAAGCTGGGCGGGAAGGCCTCCAAGATGTCAGAGCCCATGAGTAAGTCAGTGGCAGACTTACCCCCCAAGCTGCAGCGAATGGCTGGGGGAGGGGGGGGCCGGATGGACGGACACCTGCCACCCAAACTCCGAAAGATGAATTCTGATCGCTTTACATAGAGCAGGCAACCTATTTTAACTTATGCCATCCCCCTTTATTTCCCTACCCAAAGTCCTTGTACTATCCCTAATTTATTAATGGACAATATTCTTATATTAAAAGAATTGTAGAACATGTGCACACATACCTTATATGAAGTAGGGTGATGGAATTGAGCACATTTCTCCCTGGATGTAAGTGTACATGCTATGACGAAAGAACTTTTTTTAGGATGATGTACAATTAGCACAATCTGGCATGTAAGAAACAACGCATGTAGAACAGAATCTCAATAATTTCTGGCATGATATTTATTGATATATTATTTTACAAAAACAATTTCATTGGTGATTTTACTGACAGTGGAAAAATTGCACAAAGCCATATGATTTACGACGTGGAAAACCTACATTACATAATACTAATTTGTGGTGACGGAAGGCACATACATTTGTTTTGAGTTGATTGCTTTTGTTGTTTACTGTAAAATTGTGGCAATGTTATGTTGATTGCATGCTCCTCTTATTGACTTAGCTATACAAAGGTAATAGACAAAGATGTTTAGCCTTAACTATATTACCTTGTATCCATTTCCATGTTTGTTCACAGCTGGATTTTTGGTATTTCTTATATAGACTATTTTACCATGTGCGATTTTATGACTTTATTAGTTGATCAAATCCAGAATATGTTGCTAGATGATGTATTTAACATTTGAAAATGCATTATTGGCATCATATGACCTGTCTGAACTAGGCGCAATGCTACGCAATTTCCATTTGCTTATTAAAGTAACACTTAAGTTGAAAGAGTCAATACTTTTTCTTGATAAGCACAAAGCAATCAGTTTTTAATTCCCTGTGATAATAGAAAACATTTATGGGCAATTTGTCATGAATTAATTGCTTAGGACAGTAGTTCAGAACATCATTACTTTTATTATATAACAGAATTATCTTAATTTTCATTAGGCCTGTGTGGTCATTTAGGACACTCCATTAGATGTTCAACTTAGGTGTTACTGGTTAGATTTAGAGTTGGGCCCATAAGGAAATCATAACCTTTGTCTTAAGGGCCCACAATCTCCCTCCTCTGTGATGAAAGCAATAATAGTATAATGACTATAATCTTTATATAGCCACAGGGTCTACCACAGCCCCATATTCATTCTGTTTACTGAATCCATGCCATGAAATCTGGTTTTCTCTAAATGCATCAAAGACATTGTATGATACCCAATCTCTTCAGGAATAAAGATCTAACCTAACTGTTTAGCATCTTGCTACTTGATCTACTGACTAGATGTAACACGTGCTTCACCTGGTCAAATCAATACAATGTTATTAACATTACAAGTATTACAGGGGGTGGTCAAAACTCTATTACCTATAGAGTAATAGTGGTAGATAGTAGTGATAGATTAATCCGTATAGACCCATGCCAGCTCTGGCATGGGTCTATACGGATTAATCTACCACAGTATAATACGTCTGATCTTCACTCAAAGCTCATTTACATCACTGTGCACATAACACCTTTGATTGTTCAGTTAAGAATAATACTTTGACATGTGTGAAATGGACTCATTTTCCCTCATGCCCAGAGATGGGTTTAAAAGAACAGTGGATACAACCAGATGCCAGCAAGCTTAACCTTACACCTAAGGTGGCACTGACAAAAGGAAACATACCATCTACCAGCATTTCTAAGCTCTCTTAACAAGACATACTGTAATGTCTTGTTTGTAAGCTTTTTGTTTAATTAGTTTGTTCAGTCCATTATTTTAATCTGAACCAGAAACCAAATATAAAAACAACACGTAACCCCCTGTTGAATGAAACAATTTCATTATTTTATCTTTATATTTCATATTTAATATGTAAATGTGTAAGCTTTAAAGAGGCTGGTAGTCAGCTGACAGTCATATTTTTTTACTTTTGGACAGAGCCAGGCTAGCTGTTCACACGTTTTCAGTGTTTATGCTAAATATAGCTAACCAGTTGGCTGGTATTGATATTCTTCTTATTTCGAAAGGTAATGTGCACCAGATTTTAAAATTAACAATGCTTGCATGTTCACAATGCACACTTTATACCTTAATTTGAATAACTGTTCAAAGGAAGTAAATACAAAAATGAACGGAGAAAAGAAAACCCTGATAAAAATGATATACTTGAATGCTAACTCCACTTTTCAATGCTGACTGAAACTGAACATATGCTATAATAGATAACTGGACCAAAACCCTGTCAGTAATCTCAGGGGCAGAGATGCAGAAGATTGTCTCTTTTTAGACTCAATGGTATAGTCTGCAAACCTTTTTTCAAAAACATGAAACATACAGTATTCATGATGGATTTCCCTTTCTATTCATGATGCGTTTATCTTGCCTTATTGACAACACATGCAGGACTGCATATGAATGTGATCTATTTATAAAACTGGAGTTAAACATGCCAGAAAGAAGATCCCATTTCGACACAGAGTCACTGCGGGAAGTATTTTCTTCTTGTGCTTTCATTATTTTGATTATACCCTGTGTAAGGATTGCTGCTCTTCATGTATTACACAGTACACAATGAAATCCAATGAAAGCCCTTTCTTCTGAATATCTCAAATAAACCCGTGGGATCAATCAGAATATCCAAACTGCAGATGGAATTATCCTTTGACTCCTTGGAGATTGGGTGCAAATGCCTTAAAGCCAGCCTACTGTAGATCATCAGTTGCTTTGCCAGAAAACAAATGCACTTTATCACCAAGGAGATCTTTGCTCTAGATGTCACTTGGGTTTTGTCAGCTGAGGTTTTTCCAGCAGGGCCATTAATGCCAATCTACAGAAATAGCATTTCAATAATAAAATATTGACTCAAGCGTATTCGTAAGATGTGGGAGGATTGTAGTAGGAGGCAAGAAAAGGGTTATTCAGAGTTTAAAATCTTGTTAACAATCCATAAAAAATGTAATTTTTTCAGAGATGTTTTGATAATTTCCATAATCAGGTTTCCTTACAAATAATGTCTGACACAGAATAAGCCTGTGGCAAAGAAAACAGCTGGCGATGCTTGCTGATTACAGGATACATGAAACACAATTTAGCTCTGAAATGTCAGCATTTTCTATTTCCCTCCAAAACCTTGTTTAAACCCAAATGATTCCCACAAACAAATCTATCACAGATGCAGTTTTCCATTTATTACATTAGCAAATATATATAATTGTTGTTAATAAAAAACAATGAGAGGGAAACATTCAAAATAAAATATGGAATGCTGACCGGCTGTTTGAAGACTTTTCTCACTTCCCACACAACATCAACTATGTGTCAGTGTGAAGATGGGATGATACATAACGCGTCACATATGAAGAATGGTGCAACATAAGACCGAGCTGTTGGTGACGTTGCACTGCGAGACATACTGCGAAACAAGACAAATGTCCTCCCGCCATCACAAGGGTTTGCAGGGTTTCCCTTTTATCATGGTCTATTATTTCAGATGAATCATATGCATTTCTGTGATCATGGCATTTTAAAAAGGGAGAAAACATTTAGTCTCCCCATGTCCGTAACCGTGATTGTTCAATCATCAATTCATCTTTGGATGGTGTGTTTGTTTGTTTGTTTGTATGTTTGTACTAAAATCCTATATCTAATCAGCTCTACATTTGTCAATGAGGGGCATTACGTTCTGCCACAGACCCTCTTAAAAGATACCCTTTCATAAATAAGCAGTAGACCACATTAAAAACGTAGTCAAAGACAGTTATAGAACCAACTCTGGAATCTAGCCGGCTACAATAGCTACGCTTGTTACCATCTGCAAAATGAATAGATCTTGTCTAAAAATTAGAAGCCTTCTGTTGTCTACCCCTGCCTTAAATTATCATCCTTTTATTAAATTACTGAGGTCAATTTGCCTCTATTATTACCACATCCTGTGTGAGAACAGAAACGTAACTGGCGTAGGCTAGCTACAGTAACTAAGGGAGTAAGTCCTCCAGCATCACAGAGGAACTTAAGAAACACTAAGTTGTTTGTCATTTATCACAACAACAGTATTTTTCAGACACCTATAAGCCCTGCTGTTTGGATTAAAGTAACCTTGTTGGATTGATAGTCAGATTGTGTCACTGCCACATAGCTACTTTGGATTTTCAAGATTTGTCTTTAGTCCATCTGCCTGTCGACTGGAGAGTGAATCAACTTTTCAAGGCCTCCATAGTGATTTCCAATTCATTTTTATTGCAGCGGCTCCTGACTCATAAACTCTGGGTGTGATTTACTGAGGCGCAGGTTGGGTTGTGAAGCTTCTGATCACTCCAGCTCAAGGAAATCATGTTGGTGGTTAGACAATATCTGCACCATGAAACGAATACGAGGATGGTATTACTGTTTGTTTTCCGACATGCCTTTTGACACTGAACATAAACTGAAGCCAAATCACTAGGCATGAGCACTACTGTTTAGGATTAGGCCTACTAATACAATGCAACCACTGTGTTCCTTAAGATCAACAAACCAATACATTTTAATACAGTATAAGATTACATATTGTATTTAATCTATTCTTATAACTAGCACAATTGAGTTTTATTTCCCTTGGTTTATTCTTATAGGACCATTGCAGATCAGTGCCTTCCTTTGACAGAGCAAACAGAACAAAAGACAAAAGGGAGATGAGAGAAGTGCATTACAGACAGTAGAGGAGACCCAAATTGATGTGTGGGATGAATAATGCATTTGTCTCAATCCTTCCAATCGTGTAAGTTTGCAAAATGACAGTGATCAAAGTTGAGTCTGGAAGGGATGGTATTAAATGGGAGATTAAAATGGTTGCGAGAGTGTACAAGAGAGCACCAGAGGGGGAGAGAGGACATTTCTGTCTCCTGTCAGGATCTGTCATGACTTGTTCTACATTCACACGTTTCCCTCTTTATCCCTTAGCTCATATCCTAGAAATACACATGGATAATTCAGTGCAGAAATAGCTGCTTCAGCGTAATGAAACTGTCATCAACACAGGCAGCAGAATGCAGTGTTTTTGAAGTCAACACAGGGCTCAATTCCTCCTTTTTATATATATTTCTTGTAGTGTATTTATAGAAGTTTGCATCATATATGGTAACAGAAAGTGCAAAAATAATCACATGTTTGTGTTCCATTGTTTTAAACATACTCACAGACAGTAAAAAAACAACCCATCCCTACATACTTTTTCATCCTAACACACACACACACACACACACACACACACACACACACACACACACACACACACACACACACACACACACACACACACACACACACACACACACACACACACACACACACACACACACACACACACACACACACACACACACACACACACACACACACACACACACACACACACACACACACACACACACACACACGTACGCACGCACACGCACACACAGCCACAACAGATGCCTTGTCTCTGGTGTATTGTATTTGTACGATAACGGGCTGGTGTGGGCGTCTCAGCTCAGTTTGCACCTGAGTCAAAATCTATCTCTGGTTTAGTCGCTAACAGCGCAGAGAAAAAGGAGCTGAGGAGGACACATAACACTGAGCCCACTCTCTCCGGCCAATACTGAGCCCATTTGCCTGATGCTCGCTTTATCTGTTCACTTCCATTTCATTTTTACTCTGTGATCAGTAAGCAACTGTCACCCTATTTCTTTAAGAGCATGGGCAGTTATATGTATTTCCAGACATGGAAAACCATTTCATGTAATCCAGTTGAGTAGTAGTAGTAGTAGTAGAACCTTTATTTATCCAGGAAAATCAATTAAGAAGAAATTCTTATTTACAATGATGACCTGACAGGAGGCAAAGGCTTCCTGAGGGGATGGGGTTTGGGAGGAAATAAAAAGACACACTCCGGGCACTACAGAACCCAGGAGACAACACAAACACATAGAGCAAAGATGACAGGCATAGCAGTTGAACATATAAAAACTCTAAAACAATATATATATATATATATATATATATATCTTGAGAATGTAAACCTCAACAGAAAATGATTTGAAAGTCATTAGTACAATAATTTGGCACTAAATAATGATGTATGGCTTAATCTAATATAGTGTGTGTGTCTAATGTTTTTTTTCATGTGGTGTTAATTTAAATTAAAAAAACTGAATAAAAAATATTTAAAGTAAGTATATTTGCTACAGTTCTAGTTATGACAAATGATATCATCATTATTTCACTGATGGATATAACAGAATGAGCAAAAGCCAAGTTCATCCATTGCCACGAGCATTTCTTATGTGAGATGCAGTGAACCCTCATAAATCCTACCACCTTTTGCTCATCCATGTGGTGGATGTGCGCTTGAGGAAAATGACTCTGCATACTCAAAGGGCACCAAATAATTGTGGTGCTTCAGGCAGAGCCAGTAGGACTGAAATAAAACAAGTGCTCTCTCACAATCCATGCCTGCTAAAAATAAGCCTGCAGACGAGGGTGGCGGAGTCTCGGCTGCATTCCCAGCTCTGGCTGAGGAGGCAACTGTTTGATAAGAGAGGAGCTATGACAAAGAGATTGTACATAACTGTGTGTCTCTGTTCCTCTGCAAGCGTGACATACACTACTGTACATGAAGGCTTTTTATCCAGCTGGAGTACACCACAGTGTCCCATCCAGTCGTCAGTCAGTGCACATCGAAAAGCAACCAAATGTTCAGAAAGGCAATTCCAGAGCAATGCTTTGTAATGCTTTAAAAAAAGATCAGTATTGTACAGAAATGCACAATGCTTAATGTTTTTGGAAATAGTATTTTAAGATAAGTATTAAAATACTTCTATATGCAAATTAGCAATTAATGAAACGTTTTAAATACTTCATAATAAGGGTTTCCCCCTGAAGCTCTTGTTACCTAGCAACTGCAACCATAATACATTGCATTTGAATGCTGCCGGGACTTAACATCTTTTAATTTAGATGTAGATTCACTATGTGTATGTATGTTTGCTATAGGATGGTGGTTTTTTGATCCATGGCTTAACTCTATATTTTGAGCAGCAGGAGTAAAACCCGTAGTAGATTCAAAGATGGTTTCACATGGCTGGGCGAAGCCTCTGTCTCGCTGTTGGTCATTCACTTTATTATTGTCTTTTCACTGCCATTTGAGTGCCTGCTGTGGCAGTGGGATGACTTTTTCAGGAGTCTACATTGTGTCCCATTTGTTACCTTCTTGGGTATTAACAGTGTTTGATTCTTCCCCAGGTATCCAGGTGTTTGGTGCTGCCAGGAAACCCTGCTCAAAAAGGCTAAACGAGCAGTATGTTGTTCTAAGATTTCTGAATCTCAAATGAACAGATACAGGAATAACAAACAATGGAAACTCACTATTTTAAAGAAGCTGGTCTGTTTGTGCTTACTTATTTGTGAAGGAACCAAACAAGTATAAAACAATAAAAGTCAGATTGTTGTGTCTCTTAACATTACATTTTTTCACAGACCATTATTAATCCATGCTGGATGCTTCATTATGAAGATGCTGGTCAGTAAATAACCTTCGATACTGAACAGTCATGTGTTCACAGACTATATGGATTTGTTAGACAAAGCCCTGCATGTAATTCATAATGCACTTCACCTACATGCATATTTGATGCTATAGAGAAATAGAGCAGGCTCTCAGCCTCCACTTTCCTTCACCACAGGAACCAGGCCTCCCGTCGGCGTTCAGCCTCAGGGAGCTGATTGGACTAAATGTTGCAGAAAGAAGCACTGTTTTCTTTTCCTCTCTGTCTTACTCTTTTGTCAGGGTCACATAGGCACAAAGGAGCTTCATTTCCTTCCCCTGTTGTTATTCTGAAGGACTGGTGAGATCAATAGGTGACCGGGACAATGAAGATAGAGATAAGCGGAGAAAGCAAAGGTCAACTTTGACACAGAAAGGTTCCTGTACATGTGTGAGGTGCATTAAAGGAGAACTCACCTCAGATAAAAGTGCTTTATTTTAGCTTTAACACTGTTTCAAAACTCTGTTGTTTAACACATTGATCGGTTCTCGATGAAATAGTACGATTGTTTATTTTCCAAAGTCAGGGTGATTATAGTCTTGCCATTCACACAGATGTGGAACAAACACTCCATCTGTTTGAATCCAGACAACTGAATAACTGGCCTGCCAAGACAAAAAACACCACAGAACAGATTTTGCTAAAATTTGCATCTGACCCGTCGTCTTCCCCACATACCATTATTGGAGAGTTATACTGAAAGTAATAACACAGAGAAACAATCTTAATTGGGCTAGAATTCTAAGTAGGGTTCCTGGAGGTAATGAAGTCGAACGTGGGTGAGTGTGATAGCTTTCACAGCAGTGCGTTTGAAGGCTACATTCAATTATGGTCGACATGTCAGACAGAATAAATCATTCAACATCTGTAATGCATAATGCAGTTCAACACAACTTTACTGCAAAAGATATTCCCAAGATGGTGAAATAATGACCATGGTGTATTAGTGGGGTTGCCTTAACATCAAATGTCAAAGCCCATCATCATCGAGAAACAAGAAAAAACGGTAAACAGCGAGCTCAGCAAACAGCACTCGAAGAAGGAGTTGTTACGTGGAGTTAATGGTGATGCTCGTGTGTAATTTATTTGCAGCAAATGGTTCATCGTCACACCCTTATTTGTGAGTGACTGGAGTCATAGAAACCAGGACCTTTCCCATACAGTACATGAGAGGCTGATGTGTAATTAATCTGACCAAACACATAATATGTTTGATTAACAGACATGTCATTAATCATTGCATTAGTTCAAATAAAAAAGTGTTTTATACAAATCATTGAAAACATGAACCTCCCTTAGCCGAGAAGATGCCATTAAGGCATATTGCCTTTTTGAGATGGATTATATCATGTGCTTCCAGGAAATGTACCGAAGAATGCTCTGCCACCTCTTCTTTAAACAGGTAGCCTCTGAGGGCAACTGTCCCCTGAAGGACAAACATCCAGCATGTGAACCTGCTAAACTGCTATAAAAGCAGAATGTCACACGACTCAGCAACAGCTTGTCTACAAAGGTAAACCAAAGAACATCACCGCCTGGAAAGTGAAAACTAAATGGATTACATGTAGGGAGAAGCTTGTATGATACACAAATAATTTTCCCCTCTTTATATTGCATTTTAGATTTGTCATAAGAACTTGTCTTCAGATGTGTCACTCAATCTTTTGTGACATGGAAAAAAAGACGGATGATTTGAACAAACTAAAACTTTGCTCACAAGTTGGGAGTTTTCAAAGCTGTTGCTGGCGTTGTTGTGTCATCAGTTGGGGGAATTATTCATTCTGGCTCAGCTCAAAATATGCTTACCATCTGTTCCACTTAATTCCAGTGCCGGCTCATGGCTCATGTTTAATGTATCTGTGCTAATGGCATCATCTACGTACAGAACAATGGACATCTCTACATCAGGAAATCAGCGAAAGCAATGAAGGAGGTAGACCATGGCTGTATGAATGCCTTCAAAACAACCTTTTATGCGAATAATTTGCTTCATCGCCTCTAATATTTTCAATGAACATGAATAATCGTTCTTCTGAAATAAATAGCATAAATTATAAAAACGTAACATGATGTCGTCCGAACAGAACATTATCAAAAAAACATGTGACATGTTATTAACTAATTAGTAGTTTGACCACACTGCAGCTGTATTTATGATGTGTTTAAATCCTCTGGAAGACAGGTCAAGTGTGACTCACTTTCATATGATTATCCCCTTGAGAAATGAGGGACATATGGAAGTGGAATTTGTAATAGGCCTTTCAAGTACATTTGCTCATACATGCACTCATTCCATATAAAACATGCACATCAACACATACGCCCACGCACATACTGTACACGAAAAATACACCCTCAAATACTCATTCTATTGCCACAAATCCAACATGGAATAGCTGTCTCTTGATGCTGTTTTCTCTGACCTTCCTGAGATAAGGTACACATTATGACCATACAGTGAAAAGGCCTTTAACAGCCGATTGAAAACGTAAGTCTCCCAGCCCTGTCAGCCCAGGAACTGTGCATTTAGGATAAACAAAGCAAAGTGGGAGAAGCCAAAAATCATATGTTTTAGGGTCAGGATGATTTGGCTTTACCTGCCATCACATTCAAACAATTTGAATTTACATAACATTTGAAATATTAATCTATTCATCATTTGGACTGAAAAAAGAATGGTGAAAATGCCTAGCTCAAGTTTCAAGGATTGAAAGCTGCACCTAAACAACTGCTTGTTTTGTCCAACCAACAGTTGATAAACGTACACAGAATTAATGATGATATGATTAAAATGATATGTTATCATATTAATATAAATCAGGAAGAATTGTGGCCTATGTGGTTAAGAGACATACATTGCAATTCCCCTGCATGTCATCCCTTTCTCTCCTCCTGTTTCCTGTCTATCTCTTTTTTCAGTTAATTAACCTTAGTTTTTTTTTTTAAAACATCCTTAATTTACTGGCTTTTAGCAGGGTCACTGTGTGTCCTAATCAGACCTGCTTCATACTTTTATTTTTAGAATATGTTGTAATGAAAAAAAATGACCTCAGCTTGCACATTTGCTGTACTACTGTATATAGGACAAATGTAATAAAAGGTTTTAGCAATCTTTCATTGACTCTTATCTTTTAAGAGCAGCCATCTTTAAATGAAAAGTCAATGCTCCAGAGAAATGTAAATCATGTTGATAGGACATTCTGAGCCTTAGAAATTGCAAATGGAAACAAAAAGATTACAATTTAAATGCATAACACATCTTTAAAAGATGACAAAGCGGAAATTTCATTTAAGAGGCTGGAACCAGAGAATATTGAACATTTTGCTAGCTAAATGACTTTAATGGTTGATTATGAAAATTGCTGCCAATTCATTTTCAGTGTATGAACTAATTTATGCGTCGCTCAATCATTTCTTCTTTGATTATATGTTTTCCTCTTTCCCTTTTCACTGGAGTAATACATGCTGGTATTATACAAATGTCTGCTATACAAATGTCAGAATAAATACAGTATATTGCAAATGTTTGGTTTTGGACACAACATTTCCTTAGCTTGAGGAATTTCCACTGTGATGTTCCAAGCCAATCTTTCAATTTATCATTTAGAGCTGACCACTCTCATCAAAACATATTTTAATATGTGTATTTTCCTTTGTGAATTGCTGCCGAGAAATGCTATCTCTAGGAGCCACATCAAATGTCTCTGGCTTTAAGGAAGATGAGAGAGTAGAATCATATTCATCTTTCACTCCCAGAAAGGTCCTGCACTAATACCTTTAATCACCTCGCTGCAAATTCTCACTGCTGACTCATGCTTCCTTATTTCATTTTGTCTTCGCCCAAAGAGAAGCACATGGCCTTGAAAGTAACCACAGTGGACAGCTGAGGTGGTTCATTAACACCAGGCATGTTCGGGTACAGGAAATGTTCCGGCTTAATTAAGACAAACTGCAGGGTAGCAATGCAAAGTATAGGCTTATTATCCTGCACATCTACTGTGATATGTTTACCTAAAATAGTTCAACATCATCTATGCTAATAAGTAATAGAGCTAACTATACAATCATCTTAATTAGATTGTGGCAAAAACAAAACAAATTTAATAGAAAATAAGTCTTGAATGTTTATGTGAAACCACTTACTGATGCTGAAAGCCATATGCTCAGCCATTAGTCACAGGATTTCAGAAACACTTGTAAACTGTGGCTCCAAATGTAATGTTGAGAGGGGGTGGGGGACAAACAAATTAAATATAGGCACAGATTTGAAGATAATCTTATCTCTGTGGGTTACTATGAGTGTTACATTTCTTCCCCGCAGTCATTGACGCTAAAAAGCGATTAAGCATGCCAGATGACTGTCGATTCAAAGAGAAAACGCTGCACTGCACACTCAGTTAACATCTTTTATGACACCAGACACTTAATAAAAATGGTCCATTCAGATACAGTCAGCAAGCAATATGCTGTTACGGATACAACTGAGTGTTTCTTTCTTCACATTTTACTAGGTGTCCATCAGTGGTTGCATTAAAAGAAAATACGCCTGGATTATTTCAGAGGGGCTTCAGGCAGTGAGCTGAACACCACCAGGGAGTCACAAGAGGACTGTCAGTCTGCTGTGAAGTCAGCCAGATGGGAGACAACATCTTCTTCACCTCAGGGAAAAGCAATGGACAGAAACAGGTGAATAAAAGAGAGAGAAAGAAAAACAGGAACAACAGAATTGCAAGAGATAACTCTGGGTTGGACACAAGATGTTGGAGGCTGCAGTCGAGCAGCAATCACAGGTGTACGTTAACTCTGAATGATGGGAGAGTAAGTTTATTATGAGAAATGAATAAAACAAAACAATGGAAGAGGTGGAAGAGCGAGGAGGTGAACACGATGCGGGGAAACATGTTGCGCTCCTGGGAGGCTTCCTGCTGCATGCTGAGAAGCTTAGACCCGAATATTTAAACATGTTGAGCTGTTCAGAGACTGTAACTGCTTATATGGAAAAACCCTGAAGAATATATTGATGCAGTTCAGGGAATTTTGAAAAACAATAGTGGGATTCAAACAAATCATACTGTATATCAAAAAATGATTTGATTGAGGCGTACTTACCAACCCACATGCAGACTGATTCTCTGCAGCAAATTTCGCACGGTGGCAAAAGTCACGATCTCCTGTCCCGGAGAATATACACTGTCTGTCAGCCACATGATGAGAAGCCTTTATATGAGCCACACATTTCCTGGGCCAGACTCAAGCAACAACAATACATGTAATGTCAGGATTCATCACTTGCAAACAGATAACCTTTCTCCTACTGCCCTCAGCTCACAGCTCTTTAATGCACTCATGCTTTATACAGACTGCTACTGTGACCCACACATCTTGAAATAGTGCATTTCACTGTTAAAAAATGTACTGTGAAGCATTTCCCTACTAGAATATACTTGATTGAGGCCAATGCTTAGTTTCATTGTAAAACACCATGATGTATGGATTCACCCAGCTTTGTCATGACAACGAGGCCGCTCAGTGAAATTGTCCTCACTTATTAAAACTGTCTATCAGGAGTGCAGTGCAGTTAATGAAATTGCCCGGGTCAAAGCCATTCCTCAGCAGAACAGTGCTATCATTCGGTAATTCATTCAGAGCTTTAATCGCTGGTCAGCATTTTTTCCCCCTCTCATTGTGAAAGCTGGAATCCTTACATTGTTGCAACATGCTAATTCCCTCGTCATAGAAAGAAATGCACAGAAAAGCCCTGCTGTAAACTACATTTTATCCCAAGAATATACACGGATAAACTGCTAGACACTGAAAAAAGCACAGTTTCAAAATGCACCATAAATCTTTTAACAAAGCTTACATGGAAAAAGCAAAGCAGATTATTAAAGGCGCCCATGAGAAGGGGAAGTACTGTACAGTACATTCAAGAGGCGTTGCTAGGAAACGCTACTGCTGGGTGAGTCAATGAGCAATCCACAGGCTCTGAGAGGAGCTACAATAGAAGAGCCTAGCAGCCGCACAATAATCTCAGTCCACATGGTCACTGCAATTATGCTAATTAATCATCCATACAGCCACTCCAATGAGAACATGTGATATTTTGCTCACATTTAAATCAAACATCTGGGGGCATAATTCAAAAGGACAGTTTTCAGAGCCAAAGCAAGAGCTGAGAGAAGTGAACATCTATGAACTCATGGAAGAGGAAAGTTCAAGGAAAGAGAAGGACAGAGGTTGTCACATTTTCTTGTGAACATGTCAGGATGTGTGTGAGTTACAACAATGGATGAAGTTAAGGTCAAATAATGTCACCTTTAGTAAAACTCTGATCTCACTGTTGTCACTTGGTGGACATTTATAAAACTTGCCTCTCCTTTGATGGTCACAGTGGGTTTGGATAAAAACCCTAGGCCTTCGTGATGCTGTCATGTATGCTGAAAATGAACATGTCATTTCACACAGATGTGCACACACATGCTAAAGGACATGCAAACAAACGCACACACACGTCGGGAGGAGCAGATAATGAGTCACCTATAATGAGACACAGCGTTCCTGTCAGCGAGCTGTGTCAGGTGAAGAAGATTTTCCATTTTGATGTAGAGCAAACCACATAGCCCTATAAGGTTATTCAGAGAGCGTTTCTCTCTCTCCCCTCAGTAATAACACCTCATGCTGTTCCTACTGTACACCTGGAACTGATATCACATGCGTTGAGAAATAATTCATATTACAAGAGAACATCCGTCTTCTAGTAAGAACCAACCTTTATACAGAAGACCTAACAGCAGCAGGCACTGCAATTATACAGCCAACAACATATGTCTTTGTTATTTTTGGTCACGAGGTATAGAATAAAATCATTTTTCAAACCAAGTAAAAAAAAACTAAATATAGGTTATTAATCAGCCAAACAACAGACTCAGATCCTCAGCATTGAAGTCAGTGTTTCATCTGCTTGATTATTTGGCAAATATATTAAATTGTCTGTTGTCCATTTTATATCTAACCAGCTGTTTTCACATAATGTCTCCCTTAGAATTTATGAAGGGTCTGTTGCAAACTTTAGAGACATCAAAGAAATATAGATATATTTCCATCCTTCCTCTATTATACATATACATCCCCCTGTGCTGTAATCCACATTCCTATGACACTGTACAAAATACTTCACTTCTGCTGCTTTCTGAATCATTTATAATAATCCCTGACACTTTCATTCACATTCATAGATATTTCCAAGCAAGTAGGATTACCACGATCTGTCTTTCTAAAGTCTATTCCTCTGTGATCACATCATATCAAATAATTCACGAGCACAATCGAGCACTCAGCGTATTTACAGTACAATTGTTGTCCTTCATAAAACTGTGCATGATAAATTGCATGATAAGAAAGGGAATGCGAGGTAATCTTTCAGTATGACAAGAACACATGAAGGCAAAGTGGCTGCAGGATGTAAGCCTGTTAGCTCCATGAATCTTCATTTAACATGACAACACAGGGATGTGTAATATTAACTCCAGGTACATGAAGCAAACCAGCTAGCTTTTACAGAGTCGGGAGGGTATCACAAAAAAAGAGACTATGTATAAGAAACATAAATCCATATCAACAGAATTAATGAAGGTGCTTCATGCTTTGATGGGTTTATAATAATAATAATGGTGATATTGATATTGGGTTAATAATCAGGGAAAGTCCAACTGGGATTTTATAATGAGGAGGTTTATATATTTATTTATGTTTAAAACAGACAATTATTTGCTGCAACAATCCGTAACACATTTTAAACGAGTTGTGTCAAATAGGTGTACCCAAATGGGTTTTTGGTGTTGGCAGAATTTCCCCCTTGCTTTCCAGGCTGGTCATTACATGATCATCCATTTCTACTGAAACTTGCATTAAAACACCAAGCCTGTAACTATATACTGTCCCATTACAAAGCATGCAACATGCAACAAATATAAACCCTCTTTAACTTGTTGATATCAGATATGCTGAGTGTTTGTTTTAATAATGCTGTTTAAAGCCATTTTGGACTTGATTGAGATTAACAATAATATTTTAAGGACAATAGTGCCATCTATGGCACAGAAGGAGAATTGTCACCATACACTATTGGCACAGTTCAAACGAAAATATATTTTATTTTCTTCCAGTCAGCATTAATAATCTAAACATAATAAGCACTTAATTTTGTGTAGCCATTCTTAAACAGGAAAAGCTTAAAATGTGCACGTCTATGGGTGAAAGTAAGCAGGTGGTGTTTATATCGGCTCTCTGCAGAATTACCACTTCAGTTGGAGATGCTCAGCTGGTGACCCAGGCCTGCTGTCTCCTGCAGTCCTCCAGATTCTCTCTTCAAATCTCACTCTCCCCAGCCACTTTCATGTTGAAGAGGACACAGGCTTGATGCAGTCCACAACCTCGTCAGCTTCAGACCATGTGTCACAGTATTTCTGCCTCCATCAATCCAGACCAGTATCAGTATGACTGACAGGCCCACATTTTTTACTGTGGCTTTTTGAGAGAGGATACACACATGTGACAATGAGTTGTTTGTACAGCAGTGTTGTGTATATCAAGGTTGGATAGCGTTGATTTTCATTATCTGATTGAATATTTAAAATAAAAACCGATAACTCACTGGACATACAATCATTTTAGGTGATAACCGTCCATCACCATCCCAGGCATCATCCTTTTTAATGTTATTTAACACTGTTCTGAGACTTCCTGTGCTGACTGCTCCAGCTCATCTGATTTCCAGGCTCCTGTCCTTGTTTAGGTAAAATGTGTACATATTGATTAGTACCATACTTGTTCTTTAGTGCTTCCATTTTCTGCTACTTTATACATCTCAGAGTCAAATATTGTGCTTTATTCCCCACGATATACATGTTACAACATTATTTACTAGTTATTTTGGGAGAGACAAAGTATAATCAATGAATAAGATGTATTAAATGCGATAAAGATAATATTATATTCATCCCTTGGTGAATTTCACAAGCTACAGTGTATATCATACAAAAATAAGCCACCATTGCCAAATACAATAATAAAGTGATATACATTGTAATGCCTCATCATTTTAATCCAAAAGTATAATTTAAATGGCTTTAAAATGGGCCATTCTGCATTATGAATCAAGGACTTTTTCTTGTTACAGATTATTTCTAGAGTGTGGTATTACTACTTGTACTCAACTTGAAAGTCTGAGTTCTTCTTTAAACACTGTACTGTAATGTCTGGCACAATAAGTTCTCCTGATGGTTTTGGCACAAAAGAAACTGTGGGAGTCAGTGTGCAACCAATCATGTTGAGTTTATAAACTTTCTTCAGCATTTATGTAACTGTTATTTTTGTAGGACAACATTGAGCAAAACAACAATTGCTGGAGGAGAAACATAGGAAGAGATGTTCTAGCAGGCTTGCAGCTTGACTGTGTCACTGTACTAAGACATTTTCATTTACTAAACAAGTGAGATGCTAGTTAGGCATTAGGGGATTGCATCATGCAAACATTGTTCATAGTGAAAATATCACCCTACCCTTTCCTCTAGCGCAGGGGCGTCAAACTCAAATACACAGTGGGCCAAAATTAAAAAATCGTTACTGGTCGAGGGCCGGACTGGTTCAATGCAAAACTTATTGAAATGAACTTATTGCATATATTAAACCTGGAACTAACTAAGCTTAAATGATGTTGTTCTACTATGAGAACAACATTAAACACTAAATAATCAGTTGCATTTATTTCTTATGGCTCTATCTGCAGTCATTTCTTATGATGTCATTTTTCCACAGGCCAACAACAGCTTAAAAAAAACTATTTCCCTCAAAGAAAAAAACAAACATGCCCTGTTGTCGCAAGAATAAAAGTGCAAAAGGAAACTCAGTTTGCTGCTCTGTGATGCTAGTTCAAGCCAGATACTTGGCATCTCATCTTGGGTACAAGTTCATCAATGTTTGGGGTCAGGCTCTGAGTTGAGATCTAATAGTAATTCGAAATTATTCTGTGGGCCGAAATTAAATCCACCACGGGCCGGATTTGGCCCCCTGGTCTTGAGTTTGACATATGTGCTTTAGCGCCACAATGTGCTCAACATTTCTGTTGTCCAAAAGGATTATTCTTGAAAGAGAGGTGCATGCTTTTTATAATTTTTTTAAATCACAGTCTTTTAATAACCCCACTCAATATCAATACCTGTTTTTTTCCACATAAAACAGATTGCCATGTCATATCTAAATATGATGGTGCCTTTTTTATACGCTATGTAGGCCTACAGTAGACATTGTGGGTGTAATAAGGGCTGAGGTGCTCTGAAAACAGAATTAAACTCAAACTATGTCACAACAAATGTGGTTAAGGCAGAGTGACTCAGACAATATTCAAATAAAAAGTAAATAAAAAACAAGAAAGGACAGAAGCTTATATCATTTGGAGCAAGGTGCTGGAAAGAGGTCGGAAAAAATAACATAAAACAAGTTATGTTTACCTCTTTTTGTGTATTTATGATATGCAGGATGATGTACAGGCTACTAAATGCCATAGGATACGTTAACATTGTAACCTACATAATGTTTTTTTAAAAACATGTTTCATGAAGCAAACAAACAGGGCAGCAATACGCCAAGTTTCAATTGCTTTTACTCTCGCAGTATCCAAATCATAACTACATTTGACTTTTTATTACGCACTTCAAAAGAGTAACCCGTTTGAATGTCACTTCCGGTTAACCTATTTGAATGCAAGGGTCTTGGCGGGTCAAACTCATCACAATCTAGGGAATATAAATCTTTCCAACTGGATAAAACCCCAAATAAAGAGTAATGGAGAAATCTGGAAACGTGATTAAAACCGCGGTAAGTGTTTTAAATCACTTGCTTTGTTTTTAAAAGTTTGGAACTTGTTTGAATAAGCACTGTTATTAGACAGTTAGCACACATGTTTGTTAGCTTAATTACTCGCAATGTCGCTATAACAACAGCTGATTTGGTCCTGTAAACACTAGACAAACATATTAGTGCAAAGGAAAAAATAAGCTATATGTGTTTATGAACAGGTAAGGTAAAATATTTTTGGAAAATCAACTTACAAACAGTTTTATTGGCAGTTTTCCTGTGATTCCAGTTACAATGTTGTCAAAATCAGATACAAAATGCTATAATTAAATATAAAACAGCCCTTACTCTTTTGTTTGAAGGATTTTCATGCTCAAGTAGTCCTATAGTTTTCTTCAGGAAACTAAAGTCTGAAGTCTCTACTGAGGTCAGAAGCAAGCGTTTAAACATTTGTATGAGATTTTGCATTCTGTTGTTGTGCTGGAGTGACCTACTGTATCATTGGTCTCATTAATAAAATAGCTAACATAATTAAGGTCATATTTATATTTAATAGGCTACTTCTTCTTTAATTTGTTGATTCGTTAGAAAAATATATTAGAGAAAGGGATCACCCCACCTAACTTTCAAGGCCATTCAATGTTATATTATGTTATTAACCATGTTGTTAATTGCTTAAAGCTGCAACCAACAATCTCTATTATTATTATTATTGTTGTATCTATGAATTGCTTTGTTTATTAAAAATGACAGAATACTAAAAAGTAAGCTACACATTCTACGAACGAGATTTCTCCTGATATTTTGCCTCGTTCTATACACTGCCCTTAAGACATGTCTTTCCTGCTTTACTCCATTAAAGTGCTAGCAAGATATGAGGAAGTAAAGGATCTCTTGAACTAATGTGAACAAGAGTAATGAGGATCAATAACTTGCATGTGAGTATATTTTAGACGAAAGAAAAACAATAATTGAACTTGACTAGTTAGATAAATATGATGAAATATTACTTTAATTCTGCTACATCCAAAACCCTATTACTGTTGTCCAAGACCGTCACCTGCCTTGATAGTGTCCCTGTGAGCTTTTAAAATAGTTTTTTAATTGCTTCACAGCCCTTTTTCACAGGTAATTGTCCAAGGGCTGTGAAAATAACATGTATTAGGCCTATAACCTGGATGTCTCAGTAATGAACAATTATTGGCTCATACTGTATAAACCAAAGTCTAACTTCTTGGCCTCAATTACTTTCACTTTCTATTGTTAATTTGGTCCCATATAAAAAAGTCTGAGTATTGATCTGGCAAGTTTACAGTTCAGGGTTTATACCTCTACTGTTCAACATTGTTAACTGATTGCAAAACAGTTAGGACTTTAGGGCACTGTCCTTAATGAGTTCATGCTTCCTTATGGTGTTTGTGTGTAAATATGTGAACAGAGAACAATCTGTAACAATATGCATTATCCAATTCAGCTAAATGCCTTCGCAATGAATACAATTCACTTGTCTTTTAAAAGTCTGTCAAGAAGTGGATGATTTAATATTCCAGAGATCTCACCTAACCAAATGTACGGATGAGTAAACACATCTTGTTCCTTTGGGCTCTTCAAAGGCACATAGCATAGATGCAAATATATTTTAATGTGCCATGGTAACTGCCAATTTCTGGCACCATATTACAACTGACATGTATATCCACAATTGTATTGCACTTTTGTAAGTACAATGTATCAACACTGGCTCCTGTGAGTATACTTTCCACAACCATGCAACAGCTGCATTATCATTCCTTTCATTTAATGTCTTATCAAAATATAATACGATGATGGTATGAAATGGTCGGTGCCTCATATTAAAGCACACTTGGTTATTTAAAGAAAAATGCTCGTTGTTAATACAAAAAGACTTAATCTACAATAAATATATGCCCTTTATAGATAACTAAGCACCATTTTACTGTAACTCGAAACCAACTACTTATGCTTGCAGTCTGTAGGTATATTTGAGCGATATATGCTAAACTGAAATGGCCTTTCAAACATAGCCTTTCCTGCTCTGGAAAACAGTCTAGCTTTTGCCCACTAGATGTCAGGGAGCTCCCAGATTTGAGAAAGAAGTCACCAGCATCTAGTTCTCAGAAACATCATACCTTTAACTTTAGTTTAAATCAATATGATCTAACATTAGACAACTATGCCATGTCGTTATCACATCCTCTTTATGACAGACATTTTAGATAGCAAGATGATCTTTAAATGAAGTTTTCACTGCATACGCTTGCAACGTAAACATTGAAAGAGAGACTCATAGTTACCAAACTCTATTCAATAGATTTAAATGAAAATAGAATCAAAGGTTTATTTTGCTCCTCCTATTTTGACGTTCTGATCTATGTGCAATTGATTGTTAATTTTCTTAATTGCTCTCTGCTTGTTCTTGCTGCATGAGCTACCAAAAGAGGGAGACATTACATTAGGAATAAAGGGAAGCTTCAGCTCCAAATATTGAAACTTCCACATGCTGTATGTGTCCTACACTGTGGCTCCAGTTCTTGCTTCAATCTGTGTTTACTATTAAGTTTACACACCAAATCAGTCTGCAAATTATTATCCTTTATTATACTTAATTTGCGGGTTGCCTGACCATGGCTGGTTTAGCAGTCTAACATTCTGTCACTGCTTTGCGTTTGTGCAATTATCTTAACAAATGTCTCCTAACTTAGTATAAAGTTCAGGATTCTGACACGAGGAGTCATGTGTGGCTGTCGTCAGAAGATGGCAATGGTGTCAGGGTCTTGTTGGCTGTCAGTGTTGGTGGAGCAGCGCTGCTTTCTGCCTGCTGGAGATCTTGTACTGGCTGCTTGAGTCAGCCCTAAGCCGCTCTCCCCACGCAGGGCTCCCTTCACCAGCGTTCACCTAAATCTGTCACACAGATTTGACACTGCGTCACTTGGAGTGCACTCTGAAATGACATGTATATAATGTGGAATATTGTGCACATTTACAGCCTGGACTTCCCTTAGAGCATTAACGGTTTTCTTGTTTTTTATGATTATTTTTTTCCTTGTGGTGAAAATAAGAGTCAGGTTAAAATGTATTTTAATTTTTTTTTTCATGTCTAGGCTTATTAAGTAAAAATGCAGCCTTCTGGTCAACTTATATAGCATTACATATTTATTTTAATTGTTCAAAAAAACAAAAATGATAGAATAACTATGTTTTCTAATAGGAAGGGGGCTGGAGTAAGGGGTTAATTGCTCATGTACTGTAGGTTTAATCAGATTTTAAAGACCAGCTCACCATGTTACCATATGGGGACTTTTACCAAGTGTCTTTACATCTGAGTGTGTGTGGGCAGTCACATTTTTACCGTCAAACATTCGACATGTTTAGGCCATAAACCCAACAACCCAAATCAGTTCAAATTAGCCTCAAAGCTATTTATGCGGGAGAAATTAATCCTAAATGCTGTCTCGTATCTTTTTCCCTGTGAGAAAACAATTTACACTGATACTGATTTTAGAATATATTAATTTCAGCTTCGTATTTCAAATTAGTGCTGTCTAGAAATGTATGGAAATTTGAAAATCTAAATAGAACAAAATTAATAGTAAAACTGAATCAATATTCCTGCTAATTAGGTTAGCATTTAAACATCTTGTTGCATGCACAGTGTAGGAAAAACGTTTTGTATTTTGTATTTGTTTCATCACTTAAATCCCACATTTTGTATGTTAACAGATTTGAATCATCTGACAATGTTAATCTTTACTCTGCAGCATTTATTTACACATCGCTCCTTTTCACAGCTATTTATTTTCTTTGATATTTGCAGTTATTAAGTAATACATTTCTTATACATAAAAATCTCTGGGCTTATTCAGGCATATGTATCCAACCCTCTATTCTACGTCTGTATTTCATCATTTCCTCAATCAGACGCTCCTGCCTAGAGGAAGTTCTGCATTATAGGAACCAGACAGTGGACTAAGTGCCCGTGGACTAAGTGCCCGTCACCTCACTTGTGTCCCTCATTCGGCTTTCACTCTGTCCCCTTTTTCTGCAGTATTTACTGGATAAAGTGGTTGGCCAGTAAGAAGGATTTTCTCTCCCCAGCTGGGGTGGGTTTTCCTGTTTGTATTGCTCAATGTGGCATGAAACGGGCTTAGGTTTAGGATGCATAAAGTCTCTGGTTTAATAATAAGTAATGTGGGATATTCCAACTACCATATGATATAATGGTGCTTGTCTAAATACATGAGTTTGCTGAATGCATGTTTTTTGTGCTTCTGTTTATTAAAAAGTGCAATGTTTGTGTCTCCAGAAACAGGCCTTGGAGGATCATTGTGATTCACTTATCCAGTTGTAAAGGAAAGGCCAGGGACGTCTGCTCCTTTGGGAATCTGCAGCCCTTTGAAAAGAAAATAGAGGTTAAAAATCTGCTAAACGAGTTAGCAGCTTCCAGGATCCTTCTCTTCCACAGGTAATGAGTTTGATTAATTTTTGACCTTTGGAAACTTTTCACTCCTTAAGCCACCTTTTTTTATTTTTCCCATCCTGGGATAATAAGGAGCTGTGATCTAGGGTGTGCACATTGAAAGGGGATATTGTTTGCAAATGAATGTACACAGAGGACATAGTGAAAATAGCACTTTATATAATCTGAATATTTTCTGTATTACAACAATTTAAGGACAAAATATGAAAAAGGAGAAAATATATGCAAACTATTTTCTATACTTTGCTAACTTAAAGAAAGACTGAAACAACTTTTCGGCCTATAAATAATAATGCATGGGATGCTTATTTTCTCTCACAGGTGTTTACAGGTCCTCTCTCTGATAAATCATGATTTGTAAACTTTCCCATAGACAGCAGTGACAGGTTTCCTCTGATAATGTAGAAAAATGGGGAAAGAGAGGGATGGGCTTAAGTAGAGCTGTGATTTAGAGCAGGGAGATGCAGCATCTCTCCCTTCGGGTGGAGGCCCTCCTGGGTTTGATTTAATTCTCTCCTTGCACTATTAAAAAGGCCTTCTCCTCTCTTCACTGCATGCACCTTGCTGTCATAACTGGCACAAAATCATTTATCAATGCCGCTTGTAGGCAGTGCGACTAAGGCCTTTCGCAGTGTATATTTTTCCATTATTGATTGTGTATGTAATGCATGAGGAAGTACAAAGATGGGTCTCCTCCTGTGTTGGAATGACCATATTAGGCCAGTAGATGAGGGAACTTTTTCTGCCTCATCTGCGAATCCATACAACAATCATCATTCCTGCTGGGAAAGGAACTCTGTTGTTAAAAATGAATTTCACTGTAGTCTCACTGGCAGCTGAACTTAACAATGATCCTGTGCTGGACGTACGACGAGCAGTTATTTGGTGCAATAAACTGAAAGGCGGTGAATGTCAGTGTCCCCCTTTGTTGTTTAATTTATTTTATTTTCAAAGTGAAGGGAGGTGTCCTTGCTGTGAGAGTTAGTGATTGATGTGGCTATAGTTAGTCCGTCCCCTGCTGCGACTGTCTGTATGAGATGCTACTTCCTCTCCTCCACGTTCATGGCTTCCTTTGCTCGCTGATCACTTCCTCTGTTCGGCTGCATTTTGTATGGGGGTGGCTGCTCTTGATCAAGAACAAATGATATAAGTGTGGAGTAAAGCGGGGACACAATTCCAAGAGTCACATTGCTCTGATGTCAAACAAATCCCACATCCTTCTCAAAAAAAGCAAACTCCTGAGACTTGTGCAGTTGGGAGATAGCTTGGATCAGTTTGTCTGCATCTTTTAAAAATGTTGGAATTAAATGAGTGTTGTTTAACATAGCATGATGCATAGCAATCCTTTCTCCATACATTATTTTTAAAGAATGTACAATATAACAAAGTTGTTGCAGAATTTAGACTTGTTAAAAAAAGGTTAATTCATGTCTGAATGCTCTCTTGCAACAAGCTTACAGACAATACAATTATTGTGGATCCTTTGGTGTATATTATACAACTTCTATAATTAAATATTTCTGATGGTAGGCAACAGGTACTAAAGTTTATGTCAATGGGAAAAGCAAAACGATAATTCACTATTAAATAATTGGCATTCTAATCGCTGGATGTTGCCTTGATCCTTTAAACAACCTCCATTTGTTATATTTAGCATTATAATGATTCTAAATTGTTTCATCAACAACTTACTAATGGTCTTATCAGCAATTGACGAGGCCTCTGCTCGATAAGCTTAAGGTAAATGGAAAGAATCTATTAGAGGCTGAGAGCCCTTTATCTCAACTGTCTTAAATATTGATACTTACAGTAATTTGTCCCCATTTTCTATTGATTTCTTGTTTTGCTTTCAGGTTACGCTGTAAACACGGTAAATAATGAATTATTTTCATCAGAGCTCCCTTTAGAGATGATCCACACCTAGCTGGCTGGGCTGCTGATAGTTTACTTATCAGCTGTGTAACTAATGGAGCTTCTGAAGAGCCACAGGCTGTTGTCGATGCTATAAGAGGTCGGATTGAACCCTGATCCGGGGGGGCAGTGGATGTGTTAGTTTGCCAACAATGATTCATAAGTTCGGTCAAAGAAAGTGCTGCAGTTTGTTGAATTCAGAAAAACCATCCCTACACGGACAGGAAACCAGATCAATCTTTGTAGAAATTCATCAAGGCAACATTTGCTTGCAAATTATGTTAATGGCCATATTTTCACTGGAATTATGTGAGGTCAAGTGAGAAGGATTTTTTTCTCTAGTTACCTCATTATTAATCCCTTTTTAAAAACCTCATGTATTGATACACATGGACCAACCAAATGCAATATCAGAACCCATCATCTATCGTTTGACATTGATTTAGCTTTTTATTTGCAGAAAAAGTGTAAACTACTTGTAAAACAATCTGGTTTACTTTGTAGCTAAACTCTTACTCTAGATTACATCTCAAGTTTATAATCGAACTGTAAACAATGAGGAAGACAGGAAGTATTGGCCCGAATATCTGCTAGGAACACCTTAACCACAGATGTATATCCCCTTCCCCCAGAGGCTTATCGTCGTCAGATATTATGGATTACTAGTCTGCCTTCCTATGTATCCTCTTATTATTGCAAATCCATCTAATCCACTAATAATATTTTTTTATCATTCATATTCTATACACTGCAAAATAACTACCCTTCTAGAGTCAATCCGGAAAGTTTTCACCTCCCCTATTTATTTTGAAGTTTTGTCGCCAAAACTATGATGTCTTCCCTGGGTTTTATCATTTCTTTATCACCGATTGGGATGCGTTGGTAAGCCTGGCCTCCAAGGGCTAGCATATAGCTCTCTCCGCAGGCTTTGTACAGGATGAAGAAGTCATAATCCTCAAACAGACTTAAATTCCTCCAGAAAGGCTCTTGATCCTGAATCCACTCATTTTCTTCAAACAACTTGGCCCAAAAGAGAAGGGATATTTGGCATGGCTGAAATCCTTGATTGAAATCTGCTACAAGTAGGCACAGACACACGTGTGCGTCGATACACACACGTGCACGCACGCACACAAACAAACGCCACACGCACGCCAATGCATGCACACACACCTCCCCAGCCGACGCCTGCTGTCGGAGAGAGCCTGGACCAGCTTGTTGAGAGGGCCTCTCTGAGCTCTTATTAAAAGGTAAACTTCTCTAAGGCCAGGGAATCATGTCAATCACAGGTTGTGTTTTCGCAGCGAGCCCAAAGCCTGCTCTCTCCACCCTGTCAGACGCTGTTATCACCCTCAAAGCCATATCAGAATGCTGTTTGTTCTGCGCTTTAGTTTCACCCACACAGCGGATTCAAAAAGGTACAGGTCTATTTGATAGTGTATATTTCATTGCCGGAGAGAGACTGTGTTTGTCTTGCTGTGTTTGTCTGCTCATATTTGAGCTGAGGGTTCCTATTAAAACTAAACACCATATCAGGAGAATATTGCCACTGCCAGGCTCTTTTAAATCGCATATTGAGCCCATAGAGTCTGGAAGCAATTTAGTTGTAGCATAGTTTATAAGTGTGTCTCTGCTTGTGATGTTTCTATTTACTCTTCATTCGCCCCTTATTTACACACAGTAGCCTCCATCTTCATATTTCATTTGCGGTTATAAAATATTGCTTTAGTTATATTGTCATTTATAATTTCTTAAAATATTACCTTGTCTGTTATTTCATTTTTAATAAATCCCCACATGAATATGGTTATTTACTCTGAGCAGCACTGATAAAATCCCCAAAGTCCTAAATTCAGCTTAGTCTTGAAAACTTCATGTTTTTATACTTTAAAATTATACTTAAGGTCACTGGAATTATGTCATAAAGATATAATCCCATTATGTTTTGTCCCAACTGACTCCAGACATATTCTGTATACAGTATAGCTGACGTGATAAACGGTATATCTTCATAACAATTTCTGATTTGTTATCAACCATAATTAATGTAATATTAATTTGTAGATCTTTGTTCATGATAATTTTGGCTAAAAACTAACTTTCACTTTTCAGATTTGAATTCTAATTATTTGAGGTTAAGTTTTAGAAAATAAGAAGATAATTCATTTGTAGATGTTCCCATATAAATTGCAAACAGACAGATGTTTCCTATATTATCATATACATCTATATTGTAACACTTTTCCAAGAAAGATCCATGAGTCCTGTTAAATCTATGTAGAAGATACGGCCCAATTCCTACAATTGTGTCACCCTAAACCACTGATTGTCTTGCTCAATAGGCTACAAATCAAGTATGTATTGTTATTTCAGTAACAATGAATACCTGTATGCTACGTACACCTGTTATATCCTCCTCATTCATCCACCCATGGATAAGGAAAACAACAGTGAAGCAGTGAGGCTACTCCAGTCATTAGTAAGTTTGCTGGACAAACTGCAGGATCTAACGCTGTGGGTGGCTGGGGAAATAAAAAGGTACTTACGCCAGTATTGACCATGTTGCTGGACCTACTGCTGTTTACTCTGTGGCCAACCTCCCACAATAGACACACACCCACCCACACACACATACATTATGATTGTGCATGCATGTTTGAGAAGAAATACAGTGAGTGATGAAGGATGAAAACATTATTGGATTTCCAATATTGTCAGGCAGTCTTGGCAGGAGTTGTCTTTGTTGTGTAACAACAACAGGCAGGCAGGCACAAGTAATTATAAACGCATGAGCAAACTCAGTTAATTTTTCATTGAAGACACATAGTATTTCATTAATGAGTTTTTAGTTGTTTCTATGGTGTCGGAAAACAAAGCATTAAAACGAAGAAAAACAAAAAAAAAGCAGACATTTTTTTTAGTAATGCAACCGGTAGTGTACTCCTGTCTGTTCAAGAATCCGTATCTGTATATGAGAAAACAGTCCAAGAAGGTTTGTGATGGAACGCGGTGTAAACAACCCATTACTGCAACTCCGGCTGATTAACATATGCTTGTAATTCATCATATCATGTGCAGCTGGTGACATCTTGCAGTAGCATTTATTCCATGTTGATACATGCCTTTGGTTCCTTTTTGACAACTCAAAACAAACAGATTGCATGCTGTTGCTACATTTGCTCGAGATGAATGGAGAAAATGAATCGGGAAATCAGGTGTGTCAGGTGATTAGAACAATCACTTCTGGGATCCTGGTGGAATCATTGTGTGGTTGCTTTGTATATTTGGATAAACAAAGACAGTGCAGCTTTTTAGAACACTTCGTTTTACAGTACAATCTGCTGTTTGTATCGAGTATCGTCCTACTTCTATCAACACTAATGGTGTTAAATCATATGACATAATGTATAAATAACCCCACCACCCAGATTAATAACACAGGAATGTAACCTGTGCTTACTTTCAAATATATTGCCTTTTTTATACACAACAAGTCATTAATTGAATTGCTGTTAAAGCTAAATTAGAAATAGTTGTAAGCAGAAAATTGGTAGCCTGGCCTCTTACAATAATAATGTAATTTTTTGTCTTTTACCAACACTTCTAATTCAAAATATTACTTTACAGTTTCATAGTTTATCATACTCAACTTTTAATTTTGGTTAAAATAACTGACATAGTATTATCTATTTTACCTGGTGTGGAGACTTTTTAGTAAATTGTTAAGAGTTTTGTTTCAATTTGTTTGCATCTTTGAAGAAAAGCAAGATTTCAACTCAAATCAGTGACTTTATGTTGGGATGTGAAACATTGTTGAACTTGGCCGCTGAAATGACTTGTATCTCATTTACACATTTATGACAAATGTAGGAGAAACAAAGTGAAACATTGCATTTAAACTGGGCTAGCTACCAAATCCTTTGCAGTGCTTGACTTGACAATGTGGGAATTTGAGTGGTATCACTGGGGACCTCGGCCACGCCGCCGTGTTGTGCAGCAGTCTCAGGATAGTAATGGGACACAGTCACCAGGGAAGCCCTTTGAGTGTGTGTACTGAGGGAAAACTGACAGGAGCAAAGGAGAGAGATTCAAACGAATGAGCAATAGTGAGGGAAATAGAGGAGCGTTTGTATGGTCTTCTCTGCCACTGAAGTTGTAAAATGGAAACACATTTTTCCCCTGTCAGCTACAGTAGATCTTACCCCCTGCATGGAGCTGCTTATGATGTTGTGCGGTGTAAAGGTGGGCCTCGGGGGTGTCCCAAAGGCTTGTTGTTTTTTGTCAGAGATTAGATTGAACCAAGCGGCTCTGGTTCATACTCATGCCTGAGAGAAGCCCTGTCACTGACCACAACCTTGGAGCTTTGTTCTTTATTACTGCATCCAGATTTATGTCCCATGTAGAATGAAATGTATGTTATTTTCAAATTGGCTCAACCTTTCTTGGGGGTTTCCATACCGTTGAATATTTGTTAACTTCGGTACACTGGCACATTTCTGGCCATTTGGGAATGAAGAAAGAGGCTATATATTCTTGTTTCTCAGTAGCAACCTAATCTTTTAAATAACTTCCTGTTTAATGCATTTCACAAAAGTCTGCATGGGGATTTTAAACTTCCCAACAACCATGGAAAAGATCTCATGTGTTGTTGGCAAGGGTCTTAATGGAATTCCCTCTATTTTATTCATACATTATAAACATTATAGAGAAAGTGAAACAAGTCCTCCTACTATACGAGCAAATAGGTCGATTGTACAGCAGCTTATTACGACCTATAGTCACGTTTTAAAGTTTAGCACCTCTAGTGGTCGTGTAAGAAACAACAATTTGTTGCAAACGCTCCGGAGGGTCGTATATTCACAAATAACCCTTTCTGGAAAATCCTAAATTGCAGAATAGTTAGGCCATTCAAATGCTTTTTGATTAGATTCTAGCGTGAAGTGTATATTGTACTTTTAGAATCCACGTCCAGTGGATGTGTAGGATCTATAGTTTGATAGATATTACGAAGATTATTTGAGGTCTCGCCAGGAGAACGTGCATGTCTTTCCCCCTATGTAAAGTTAGCATTAACCCTCACCGGGTGAAAACAGTATTTCAGTTCTCGAAGTTTTCATAATAAAACCGTATTCCCCTCACTGTCAAATTATTTTACAGTGATATCTGCCGTACTCATCCACTAAAACACATCAGTTTATCCTTGTTAATTACACAACATTAATTGGTTTAAATTGTGTACACTGCTTTTGTGTTTTTCCCATAGCTTTTTTCTCTTTCGATTCTGAGAGACACATTTCTTTTTTCAGAGGTTTTGCTAAAACATCGAACTACCCAAAATCCTCAGCTATCGTTGAAGCTCGGTGATTGGACGTTTTAGCCGCAATGCACGTTGGGATATGGTGTTAATGCGATCTGAAATCCGAAAACATTTAAAAAAAAAAAATAGATACTTTATTCCGAGTGTGCTTGCTTTTTTCTTTGGAAGTCATCACATAACGGCATTGTAATACATGGTTCGGCTACATTAAATATTACATATCTGCCGTAGTTCTCTATTTATAGAGCCCTGATTAGAAGACCTTTGGACAAACTGGAAGAAATGCCGCCGAAACTGAATATGTGACGTGGATCATAAATATATCAGCAATTAAACAACATCTTCAATCTCTGTTCGCACAATACGTCTCCTTGCAGTATCAATACTAATTCGGCTGACTTTTATATTTGATCCAATTGGTTATATTTACACCATAACGATGCACAGCTTATACTGTAGAAAAGGACTTGTAGTTTTTAAAGATATTACTGATTTTCTTTTAATTAAAGAATGTAAACTGAGTTGAGAGAATAGTTAGGGGTTGTGGGTGATGGGAGACACATATGGAATCAGAATTTCAATAGCTTACCATTTAAATGACGGATATACCTCAGATATTAATGTGTAGAACTACTATATGTGAAATAATATAGCAATATCCTGTAAAATGATATGAAAACATGAATAAAACTACACATCTTCAGATGTTATACATACATAAGTGTCCTACACTAATAATACAAAGTTATTATGGCATTGTATGTTGTGTGTTATTTGTAACATCTTCAAAAAGTATAATTTATTGTGTTAACACTGTAAACTTGACAGTTTTTTAACCCGCACCGCCTAGTGGTTAAAGCACGTTATTTTATTTTTTTATTGAATATGTTATATTTGATGAAAACATTAAAATATTAAGAGGAGCCTACAGACAAAATAGGGGGAAAGTAGAAGGTCAATGATAGAAATATAGAATAGAAAATATCATGAAGATACTGTAAGTGATCTCTACAATAAAACAGTTTAGTGCAGGACGTCCAAAGATGTTAATAGGAGGATGTGCAAAACAGATAGGGATGCTCCGATCGATCGGTCACCGATGGAGATCGGCCGATACTCACTCTCTACCGATCGATCGGTGCTCTCTAAACATGCCGATCGCGAGAGCCGATCGCATGACGTAAAATACATGACACTTTTCTCTGTGTGCGGCAAAACAAGCTCGCCAAAATGGCTTCACCGGTCTGGCATTATTTTATGGTGTCCGAAAAAGACAGTAAAATAGCGGTATGCAACGTGTGTGAAGCAGAAACCCTGCAGCTCCGCCCGCCGGACCGGTAAGCGGAGCGAAACACACAAGAGTTAGACCTAACACACTTAGCTATTTTATCTACCTCTGGAACAAGCTAAACTAGTTATTATAAATATATTTATTCTTCACTGTTGGGTCACTCATTACTGGATCAGTGAGCTGCATGAGATACTGACAGGCTGTCAGAAGGGGGAGAGAGGGGGAGATGAAAAGAGAGCGCTTCCGCTCATTTCTCCCGTGTTATTATCCAAAGTGAATGTAAACTTGAATAATGTACATCATTTGAATGTAATAATTAAGTTGATTGTTGTTTGTGGAAGCTCCAGTGAATGAGCATTAACTGAGTTTTAAACATCACTTTAAATGGAAGATTTCAATCGTTCGTGTTTAAATCTTCCATTTAGGCCCCGCCCACTCGATCGGATCGGCGATCGGCCCCGAAATTGGCGATCGGAGCATCCCTAAAAACAGACAAACTAATAAGGCTTTATTTAAACATTAAAGAATACTTTAAGTTAATGTCTTCTTTTGACAATTTACTAGCGGTATTTACTTGGGGTACCGAGGTGGGCCGGCGGTACCGAAGTGGGCCGGTCGAGAGTCCCGGCTGATTTTTAGTCCCAGTCCGCCCCTGCTCAGGTGTAACTAAAGTCTGCTTTGAGGGTTGTATATATTTCACATCATTAATCAGAATCTGCAAAGTAACTAAAATAAATGTAGTGGAGTGAAAATTCCAGGTTAACCTCTGAATTGTTGTGTGGAGCAGGGTTCGAGCTTAAGGACGTCCCGTCGTCCCGGGGTCGAAAAAAATAGTGTCGGGGAGGATAAAAAATAATTATGGGATGAATTTGGGACGAGAGTTAAAATAAAAATACCCTGCTAACTCTACTACAAACGGCGATGAAAATGAAACCGACTGCACGTTTTGTGTAGCACACAGTTATTAAACCTCCTTGTCAGCATAAACACACACGCACAAAACATTTAGAAACCCGCAAAATACACACACGTAGCTACAGCTGTGCCGCTGGCTGTCAGCCAGCCGCCCAGCTGGCTGTGCCCGTGAATTCCTGGCCCGCAAATTCGCGGGTCTAACTATGTATGTCTAAGTGTGTGTATTTCGCGGGTTGAGTGATGTACAATGGCATCCCGTGGAGGAATTCTGAAATGTTTTACCGTTACATCACACAAACGCACAGCAGAACCAGACCCTGGAGCGCCGGCCTCTTTATTTACTTACTCCTCTTCATCCCCTATGGGTAATAAGGCTGATAAGAGAACCCTCCATCGTATTTAGTCCTTAGCAATATGCTGCGCATGTAGGGATGGGTACCGAGCCCCGGTATTAAACGGGCCCCGGGCCGGAATTATTAAATACAGTGGTAACGTTAAGCTCCGACGTTATCAGATTTTTTTCTGTACTGGAGACATTTAAAAAATATATGTCATATGTATTATTGCTACATACATATTATATCGCAGTTTTAGTTTCACCAACTCCGTTTCTAATATGCAATAAGACTACAACATGCGTCTGTTACCTCATTCACCCCAACGCAACTCCGGTTCAAGCTCCGTGCTAGAGCTTTTCAGGTTCAGCACCAGTTCTTCGGTTTAGCTCTGGCTCTTTTCACACCGCCCAGAGTCCGACTGGTAATGCGTCGTTACGTCATCGTTTGCGTCATGACGTAACCGTTTGCGTGCCTGCTTCATAAAGCCAAACCGCGCGGATGAAATCAGTTGCATTAATTTCTTATGGCTCTATCTGCAGCTTTTCCGGAGCCTTTTCTGTGGTTTAGTTATATTCTTATAAAAAAAGTGTACTCGTGTCAATAAAGGTTTTTTTAAAACACAACTGCTTCCGAGGTCGGTCTTATTTCTTAAGGTGGACTGAACCATGAGTGTGGAGTAACGTTGTATCTTTAACTGTAACCTTCACCCAGGTATGTAACAGCTGTTCTCAAATGAACACGTGACGTAAAGTTTAATATTTATAGTTTTATAGATTTATAATGAGTTATAATGAGAGGTGATCAACGTGAATGCTCAGATTCCACCTTAACACGCAGACACGTTGCTTCACCATGAGCAGAAACCTTTATATATACAGTCTATGGCAGAAACACTGAAACTCTGAAACTCTTGTTAAGTTTCTCCATCGTTGTGTACAAACTGGATAAAACGCGGGCTTTTTGTTGTTGTTCAGGAGTTGATCTGTCTCTGCCCCTGCCCCCGCCTCGACGTAAGCGTGACGTATGTTGTGCTTTTGCTCTGGCCGGACAATTTTTTGGTGCTTGAAACGAAACTTTTGCTACACTTCTTGCGATAAATGTGTCGCAAAAGTATTTTTCACCTGTAGATGTGGGGGAGGGAGGGGGGTTGGAGCGAAGGGGCGGAGCTATCAGAACGACGAGGCTTGGGTCAGTCACACAGTCACAGCCACAGTCAGGTCGAACCATGGGTCAAACCGGATGACTGCGGGGCTAACGGTTCGCTAACGGTTCGTGTCGCTACCACTGACATGGCGCGTCAATCAACGGTAAGTTTTGCCCATTACTTCCCCAGTATTACTTTGAATATTATTATTGTGATTGAGGATTAAATCCGCTTTGAAGACCACCTTTTTATATCGTGCAGTTTAGCGGCAAAATAACATCAGTTAGCCAGCTAACCCTAGCTTTGTTGAGTTTATGCTAGCTAAACAAGTAGTGGTTGTAGTCTACAGCAGTAATTCATATATTATAGCCTACTGCTTTGGCACTATACAGTTGATAACCGTTTATGAAAATAAAACCAATTGAACTGTACTGAAATAATGACAAGTTTTATAATTGTCTTGGGCTCCTGCTGTGTTTTTAAAGCCTTTGTAAATTATCCATGCTATTTAGCTAACGTCGAAGTAGTGTATGTGAAATCAACCTCACAATAAGATGTGTGTATAATACAATTATTAATGTCATATTTCAAGATGATTACTTAGATATTACAATATGGTTGGTTGAGCTGGAGTTCATTATTGAGCTTACACGTTAACGTCACAGTCATCTGAAGAACGAACCCAAACCTTGTTGTTTTTTGTCACAAGTTAGACACTTCTATTATTGTTTGTTTCATGCCTCATCTAAACTCTCCTGTCATTTCAGATCCCGCTTTCCTCCAGGGCCTTGTAATCAGCTCATTTCCCTCACCTGGTCTCCTCAGCCCTTCCCCTCACCTGTTACTCATTCCCTCATCACTCCACAGTATTTATACCACCTCATTATCAGTTGTCCTTTGCCAGATTGTCTTGTGGTTTCCGCCAAGCTCTCCAGTGAGTGTTGTGCTCTAGTCCCGAGTTTTGTCCTGCCCAGTTTTTGATTCCTGCCTGTCTGACGGATTTAATGATTTTGACTCTGCCTGTCCTTGACCTGGAATAAACTGAACATTACTATACTGGTTGTATCTGAGTCGTGCTATTGGGTTCTGATCTGTACCTGTGATCGTGACAGTTTTTATTAATTGCATTACCAAATGGGTATCAAATAAACAGTAAGCATTGGTAACACAACTTCCAAAGTTACAGTAAAATAAAAAGGACCCTGACTCGGACAATACACAATCCAACATGTTCAACAGAAGAGAATCAGTTATATTGTTTGTACACATGGTCCTTTACATATATATCTGTTTGTTTAAAGGTGACATGTCATGCTTTTCCAGTTATTGCCCGTCCCCTTGTGTGTTATGAAGGTTTTTATGCATGTAAACGGTCTGCAGAGTCAAAATCCTCAAAGTACACCATGTAGGGACTAAAACTCTAAAACAGAAAATACCTCCCCAAAACGCCTCGTTGGAGATACGTCACTGTCCATTTGATTCTTCCGGGGACATCATGATGTCATGTCGTCCCCGGAACGAAATGGACCAATCCGTGGAGCCGTTACGTTACGTCCGCGGAGCCGTTACGTTAAGCCCCCGCTGATTGGTCCAAATTGACCAATCCACGGACTTCCTCACACACTCAGTGCATGCAGCTCTGCTGATTTCTCCTCCCTGGCTGCAGGCTGATAACAGACAGTTGGGATCGCGGCGAAATTCTCTCTGCAGACCCATTCTCACAGCGTTTATCAACCTTTTTCTTACTCAATATCAAGCCACATTTATTGTTTTTACTTCGGCTGTGACTTTGTGTGTGCTCAGGGTGAGTTTGGCTGTGTTTCGCTGTGTATCGCTAAACAAGGAAATCACACCTCCACGGAGCTTAGCGCGATTCACAACGTCCCGACTGGTCCCGACCAATCGGAGCACACTGGGCTCACAGGGAGGGGGGGCAAGAGCTGCAACGAGCCGTTTAGTGGAGAGAGTGAATACACATACTTTACAGAGATGCTGTATGCGAGTTTGGAAAATTGCACAGTATAAATCTATTGTAGTAGACCACAACAATGGAATTATGATCAGTGGAAATGGCCAAGACATGTGACCTTTAAGGTGTCCAGGTGATGCAGACAGGCTGGACCAGAGAGTGAGAGACAGAACTGGACTCCTCACAGCAGTGAACTTCAGCACAGGTACAAAGACTCTTTTTTTCATACTGTACAAAGAATCAAGAAAAATATTGGTTTAAATAAATGAAGTATTGACTTTAATACACTGATATACATTCCATTAAACAATACTAAATACTAGATCACCTACACATCAGTGAAGTTGAGGGGTTTTTCCATGCAAAAGGTTACATTTAGATGTTAACAAGCAATATGACTTTGTCAGCTTTCTAATTTAATGTATTGAAGGCAAAGCTATTTAACACATAGTGAAAACTGCTACTATTTATCTCTCAATATTGTCTGTAAAAAACGTGGTAAAAGTTATTCTTTCAGTGAGACAACAGAGCAAGCTTCTACAGTTCCACTACGTTTTGATAACAGTTCAATATTATTTTGATAATAACATATATTTCAATGTTGATGAATTTCATACTGTTCATTCATAATCTGATTACAATTAAAACATAATTATATCAACAGCCCCTAAACACACCTCTTTCATAAATAACACACTTGTTCTGCAATAATGTTTTATGTTTCCTGTCATTTTTGTGAAAGGACATGCCTGAAAGACACGACTCAGCATCTCCTCTTTCTCTGAGGGTCAAGAAGAACATCCAAGAGGAACATTAAAGGCTGATGTTATGAGATTTTAAGACCAGGACAGGACATTCACTAAGAAACTATTTATATTGTGAAAACAAAGATCTGCACACCGAATATTTTTGTAGTCTATCAGGACCATAATTTGTTTGTGACGCTGAGAAGGGGTGGTTATTGTCAGGCTTATAAAGTGTGGCGAAAAACACAGTCAGCTGATGGGATGCATCTATTTCCACATCGACACTCCATCAGCTGATTATTTCCATTTGCCTTGCTTTATGAGCTTCACATCACTTGTGCCTTGTACCGCAGAGTTTGCAACGTCACGAATAAATGGGGCCAATCTTCAGTCAGATGTGAATGTGTAATCTAACATTTTCAGTAAGAATAATGGACAAAAGGAGTGCAAATACAAATACAATTTATTGAAATGTGAACCAAAAGTTAATCAAACATGTTTTAAATAAAAAGCACATATGGACAGAAGGTGTAAACCTATTAAATGTATAAGTAAACACATTTAGTCAAATAAAGTGACAGACTAGGCCTGTGCAGTTGGTATCAGCTATGCCCAGCATGGGCTCCTCCATCAGCCCTGGTCCTCCTCGCTGAGGAAAGACCCTCAGTCCTCTCCAAACCAACAGACAGGACGTCCATCACATGGAGGTTTCTCCCTGAAGTCTCTGCAGCCCTCTGGACACCACGCTGTCTCAATCCGTCCACACTGAATATGAGAGGGGGAAAATGAAAATAATAAATGCTTTAGACAATAAGAAATATAAAGTTAACGGTTGAGTTACTCAGTTTTTTTAGATTATCAATACTATTACTGTATAACTAATATCTCAGGTTAAGAGGCACATTCAAATAAAGATTGGTCTTTAAATACATTTTGTCTTTTGAATTGTTTGTCTAAAGTCAAGGATCTAGAACTGGTACTTAGTTTTAATGATACAGTATGGTTATTATGCTGTTTGGAGGAGGCATCACAGGTAAGACTACTAACTAGCTACCATCCCATGTACCTTAGCTTGACTTAAATGTATTAAACGTATAATTAAGTGATATCAAAATATAAATAACTAATGTCATGCAAACATATTAATATGTGCTTGATTCCAGAGTTGAATTTAGCACAATTGCATACAAACGTGAAGGGATTTTAAGATTCTGCAGTCTTCGTTCTAAATAGAAAATAGCATGGATAATTTACAAAGGCTTTAAAAACACAGCAGGAGCCCAAGACAATTATAAAACTTGTCATTATTTCAGTACAGTTCAATTGGTTTTATTTTTCATAAACGGTTATCAACCGTTAGTGCCAAAGCAGTAGGCTATACTATATTAATTACTGCTGTAGACTACAAACACTACTTGTTTAGCTAGCATAAACTCAACAAAGCTAGCGTTAGCTGGCTAACTGACGTTATTTTGCCGCTAAACTGCACGATATAAAAAGGTGGTCTTCAAAGCGGATTTAATCCTCAATCACAATAATAATATTCAAAGTAATACTGGGGAAGTAATGGGCAAAACTTACCGTTGATTGACCCGCCATGTCAGCGGTAGCGACACGAACCGTTACGGTACGTCCACACAGCAGCTTCAGAAGAATCTTCCACCGCTTCCAACGCTTCTCTGCCCATTGACTTTGAATGGGGATGACGTCACTTTGCCTCGCTTTTCGCCGAACTGCATTGTGGGGGAGCGAAGCGAAGATTTCCACAATGTCCAGGATTTCCAGGATTGGAGGGAGGTGGCAGAGACAGTGGGTGAAACTGGTAGGTTTTCGCCTGTTTGGGGAGTTTATATATATATATATATATTGCTCGCATAAAATCCCCGGGGTTTTTTGCTTTGTATGTCGGGGGCGGGAGATTCATGTGATTGGTTGTTGGTCGCATTGCTCGCAAAAAATCCCCAAGCTGTCAGACACGCCCAGCTCCAAGATTTTCAAGATTTTTGAAAAGCTGCTGTGTGGACGTACCGTTAGCGAACCGTTAGCCCCGCAGTCATCCGGTTCGACCTGACTGTGGCTGTGACTGTGTGACTGACCCAAGCCTCGTCGTTCTGATAGCTCCGCCCCTTCGCTCCAACCCCCCTCCCTCCCCCCACATCTACAGGTGAAAATTACTTTTGCGGCACATTTATCGCAAGAAGTGTAGCAAAAATCAAGACCGCAGATTCGTTGATTTATACTGCCACAGAGGAGGAGGAGGAGGAGGAGGAGGAGGAGGAGGAGGAGGAGGAGGAGGAGGAGGAGGAGGAGGAGGAAACAATGCTGCTGAAACAAAAACATTTCCCAACTTGGGATCAATAAAGTTTATCTTATCTTATCTTAAGATGATCGATGGCTACTGCCATATTTGCTAAATGTGCCTCTGAACCTTGACAAGTGCATGTTTCAGGCTTATCAATTAACAACAGGAGGGGTCACAGACATAAGACCAGCTGTTAAATAAAGCCTGTCTGACCTTAGCTGTCATGTGGGTATATATTAATGCTGCCCATTATGGGCACAAGCAATTTTCACCATTTATTAATTATATGTTTTAAATTTGAGTGTTTCCTATCCCCTAAACCTCCAGGGGTGTACACAGTTTAATACTGGCAATTTCTTATTATGGGAAATACGAAAACGTCTTTTAAAACTACAATTTCCAGTAGAGACGTGCCATAGAACATTTTGCGAAACACAATTAGCCAGCATGTATAGTTCTGGGGGGTGGGGCTGGACCCGTTCAATCCAGTTTTGGATAGTCTGCCGTGGTTTCATTCCATTTCAAAGAGCTGTTTGAAGCTCGGCGTAACCTTGGCGCACTGCCACTCCAGCATCCAATCACAGAGCTTGAGGACTAATCACGGGTTTTGTCGAGCAAAGCGGATGTTGTAGTCCCAAACGATAGCTGAGGATTATGGGTAGTGTAGTGTCTTCGGCCATCCTAAACTCTCCGAATCGAAGGTTAAAAACACAAAAGCATTGTACACAATTTAAACCAATCAATGTTATGTAATTAACAAGGATAAACTGATGTTTTTTAGTGGATGGGTACGGCAGATCACTGTAAAATCATTTGACAGTGAGGGGAATACTTCCGGTTTTATTATGAAAACTTCGAGACCGGAAATACTGTTTTCACCCCGTGAGGGTTGACGCCAACTTTACATGGACGCTGCTGTCAATAAAAATAAATAGGGGAAAGACGTAGTATATATACACATTCTCCTGGCGAGACCTCAAATCATCTTCGTAATATCTATCAAACTATAGATCCTACATTTCCACTGGACCTGGATTCTAAAAGTACAATACTGTATACACTTCTCGCTAGAAATCTAATAAAAAATAATTTTAATGGCCAAACTATTCTACAATTTAGGATTTTCCAGAGAGGGTTGTTTGTGAATATATGACCCTTCAGAGCGTTTGCAATTGCCGCAAATTGTTGTTTCTTACACGACCACTAGAGGTGCTAAACTTTAAAAAGTGACTATAGGTCATAATAAGCTGCTGAACAATCGACCTATTTGGTCGTTTTTTGTAGGCTGAGAAAGTGATGTCAGACCTTAGCTAAAGTGCTTGTGTAAATTAGTAGCGTCATTTATTAGTGATTATGCCTGGGAAGCAAGTCTGGGTGTTGTATGCTCATGTAATATGAGTTAAAATGTCCCTGTGTAAGCAGATTTTTAAATATTTTTTGATGATGTGATGTGAACTTCTCACAGTGTGGATAGATGGACTAAGCACAGAGGAAGCACTTGTTCGTCATGTCAATGCCAGCCACAACAATGTGACAGGAACACAGTGATTTGACAAAGTAATTGATTTTCCTTCATCAGCTGGGGGAGGTGTTTTAACGCCTATTAGAGGTGTTATAAAAAGGGACTCAGACTTGAGGTTTGTTAACACCAAAACTTCCCAAAAAATTGTACTTTAAAATGCATACATGCGTATAAGGACTTAGTTTGCTTTATATCATTTTCAATGATATTCCACATATATAGTCCCAAAATTCCTCATCGTAATTTCAGTACTTGAAGTTTCCCCGTATGGTATCACTTTTAAGGGCTTTGGGGAATTGTATTTCATGATTGCCTTTAGACTGTACTTAAGTAAATTGCACTATAATTGTATGGTAATAGAGATTTTTAGAAATCACCCCCTTTGCTGTAATAATCAATTTGATGCATGCTTGTCTGCTCTGTGAGAGAAGAGGTTAGCTGTCCCCTTTAGTTTTAGACGGAGGCTTTAAGGGGGGGATCCACTGAAGGCATATGTCAGTGAGGTAAAGAGCGCTGACAGCCATACGTCATCTCTGCCTGGTGCAGGCCCCTGTATTTAAAAGAGTACGGCAGTCAAAAGCCCATAAAAGTGAGTGACTCCTCTGGAGCATCTGCCACTGCATGCAGGGAGGAGATTCAATGTGAAAAAGGGGAGATAATGTGCTCACTCACTAATGGGCACCCGACTAGACACAGGCTCATTTTTCACATCATGTCATCTGTAAGATTTGAATAAAACTAATGGCCACAATGAGCCTGGATTTCTCCCAGCCATTATGGCTTTTGCTTCCTCACTTTTATTTGTGTTGACTTGTACAGTCGGAGAAGATGACAGTGTGCGGCCTGTGGATCAGTCAGAGTGATGATCCGCTCCCCTCTGCTGCTGACAGGTTCCTTCTCTCTGCCAGGCATATGAGGCCAGAATGCCGCACTACGTCACATCAAATGCTGTAATCTGACAGAATAAAGGGATTTGCCCACTGGAGACATCACAAACTCTGTCTTTTGTAATTTTCTGACAGAGACAGAAGGGGGAAATGAAGGGGTTTACAGTTCCATGTAGTAAGAATTAGTGTCAGTCAAAGTTAAGTGGCTATTTGAAGATAAATAGGAGAGGATTTCCGTGGCATGTTTTGGGGCAATGGGCTTTAAAAGACTATGCTAATGTGAGCAGATACTGATTGGTCGTTGGATGTTTTCATTTCCTGAACATTCAGAGTCGCTGGACACAGCGTGTCTAAATATCCATTTTGAAAAGGTTAGTGCGTAATTAACGCTTAAATTCACTGCTACTGTCAGCTGTGTTCAGTTCAGAATAACAATAAATGCTCAGATATGAATATTTTCATCTTAAGCATACACTGGTCACACAAACCTATGCAACTGCATAACAATAATAACAAATAATATTTTAATTTACATAAATAATATAGTTTTTTTCTGTGTTTTATTAGTGTCAGCCCTCTTACTTAACATAATGATTTAATGTAGCAACGGTGAGGAAAAGCACTTATATTTAATAACATATTTTATGCTACATCAATAACTTTTAAAACAAAGGACTGTTTTGTGTCAGCCACGATGAAAACGTGAAGACGGATGAGAAAACAAGTGATTTCCTTATTAGGTTCAGGAGTCAAAGGCCTTCCTCCAGAGCTGTGGGCTCCAAGAGCTCGGAAGATTAAGACATATATTGGATTCATGATGGAGGCCACAAAGTTCATTTTCAAAATAAAATAGAATATTATTCACAGTCCTTTTAAAATTCAGATTGCCAGCTGACCTGTGACTTGGAAGTAGTGTATTACATTTTCAATGAGCTGCCACCATGGCAGTAGAAGGAACAATCCCATTTCTTGCTCCTCTGCCAGGGGAATTATTGGATTAAACATACCATGGTTTAAAGAACTAAACAAAGATACTGTCCAAATTAAATCATTACATTGCTTATTGTGATTTCCTCTTTCTTTTTTTTCTCAAGCTGCATTATTCTTAAAGGCATGTAACAGAGACACATATCTCATTGTGAGCCTTACTGAGAAAACACTGTAGTAAGCGGAAACGAAAACAGTCGTCCTTTGTAAGGCAGTGAAAATCTCCCACCGGTGATATTATAAGAGACACATGCACACAGCTCTGGCTGATTTTCATATATATTAAAATCACTACCTACTGTGGCATATGAAATTGTGCAAACCGCTAAGGCCTAAGCTTACCATTGGAACTTCTGCGTCTCTTTGATTCAGATTTTCCTTTAGATTCTCTGACCCTGAAAAGAGGTGGCCAATAATCTCATTCACACACTGTTTTCATCATAGACACCCACATACCCTATATAAGACCATAGAAGCAATATTGACATTGTTCAGCCGCATAAAAAGTTGCATGTCATACACAAATATTATGAAAAGTTAACGCTTTCCTCCAAGATATGTGCGCTCATACAGTAGCTGCCGGTATAATATAAATCTCTATTTAAATCCATCTACAGGACAAAGGAAATCTGTGTAGTTCTTACAGAAATATCAATATCATATTCAGTCCAAATTCTAATTTTACCATACCGGTCCTGAGAGCTTTGAGATATTGAGACTGTATGCTAAGCATAATCAGTCAATAGACCTGGTGGAGGGCGACACCACACATGGTAATAAAGCCACAACTCCAGCATGGTGAGCTCATTCCCATAGTACCCCCCATGCAACCCCCATCTCCCTGCACCAATTGCCTGCCTCATCACTCCACACAAAATATCCCACCCTTAATTGGTCTGTGCTCCTCCAACATGTTTGTAATGAAAAAAGCAGCACATAATTCTTAGTTTGTTGGCTGGCAGAGCCCAATTTACAAAAGTGGAGGTTGGTGATAAGCAGAGACAGTACGGCTGTGGAGTGCTCAGAACAATGAATCACCCCGCTGCCAGGGTTGAGCAGAATATAATTGAGTCCAACATCTCTGAGCACTTTCACCATAATTAATGATAATCTGTAACAGAGGAATCTGAGATTCCAGTTCACAGAACTGTTTAATTAGGCCCAGTAATGAAAGCACAGGCACTACAAGAATATGGCCAGCCTCATGATTAATGATTTGTGCTACTGAACACAAAAGTGCTGCACCGTTAACTCCAACGGATGCTGCTGTGTCTCCCTGGCATTTACAGAACACCAAACATACATATGGAGCTGTTTGCATCCCCTATATAAAACATGGTAAATACTATGTTTTTACTATATATGCATATGCCCCTGTTTATTTTTATTATTCAATATTCTAGATTTAAAAAAAAAAAGTCACCTTAAAGGGAATTAGTACTTTAAAAAAAGGCACTGATAAATATATTTTTACATGATAGTCACTTTCATTGTAAATTAATGTTTTTGCACTAATCAGTGTTCACTATTAGGTTTAATACAATGTAAATGGCCAATTGTTTGTAAGTATGTTATTTATAAGATACAGATGTGAAGTGATATTATGAAATGTAATATAATGTGTATTATAAGGTCATGACAAGAAAGTGTCCAAATATAAATATCAATCTTAAAATTGGTTTAAATGCTGTCAAAGATTGTGTATTTTCTGAGATACACAGCCAGTAATTCCACCTCTTAATGTTATGATAAAGCTCTGTGCGAAAAAGATTGGCATGTGCCAGAAAAATAATGTGTACTACCATTCTCTGAAGTCATAAAAAGGATATTAGAATCCAGGTCTTTTACTTAAGAGTATGGATCACATTATTGAATGAAATGCTCCAGTTCCTATTTGTGCCTCGAAGGCATCTTTGTGGTTATTTCCTGGTAATGTAGCCAGAGTTCTGCGCCTCCATAACACAGGAGCAGGCAGTAGCTATGTGCTAGACTGGCTCCACCTTTTAAATGGATCTCATGAAATGCACAGTAATACAGTCATACCATTACAGAAACAAAATAAGGTTTTTGCTTGGCATGAATTGGATTTCTACCCAGTAAGAAAGCTATTAGTCACTCCCTGTCAGTTTGTTGACTGCTTCCAGTTTGATGTTTTTGTGTGCTCGACCACTGAAGTTAAATTTCACACTTGCTTATTTTAAACTTAATGCGTGCTTTGCTGAAAGATGGTTTGGCAAATCAAGAGTCATTCTATGAGACTTAATTGAAATATCAGACTGTTGTGAAATAATAGGAACAATAGGCTGTGCAGGAACCTGCTATTCATTTTATTCATGATACCAAATGTTGAAGCCTCCATCAAGCAGACACACGCCTTAGGAAACATCAGTGTGAAAGGCAATAAGCGCAGAAAACCAGGCACAGAAGCTCAGCCCTCATAAATCTATGACAAAACTTTCCTAAAATGAGAAAGAGGACACTCAAAAAAAAAGAAGAAATGTGGATGTATTCCTGAGAAATAAATGACTGTAACCGCCCACACGCTTGCTCTCCCGTTCCCCATGTCTAAATCTTGTTTTGTTCTGTAATTCCATAGTTTCTGACCTGGATCTGACCATCGCTGCACATGAAAGAAATTACAAAAGCCTCTCAGTCACAGGAGCCCAGCTTCCTCCTGCACCACAGCATTTGTCATTGCCAAAACAGCAGAGTTTAATTAAGTGTTGTGAGCAGCCTAGTGAGAAACACACTTTAAATTAAACCTCTGAACATGCTGCTATTGGTTCTTTACCTTCTCAACAATCAGCGGGGTGTACGGCATAAATTTCTATCTCTCAAGGGGGAAGGCAGCTGCTGCACCTCCAGCGATTCATAAACGGCTTGCCTCCCCAAGAGCAATCTCTATTACAGCACATTTCATTATAGCCCGGTTTGGAAGCAGCAAGCACATGAATGTGATAATTAATGTCCCTACCCAACTAAACATTTTATTTACTCTTGATGAATTAACGGCCGTTATCAGGGTTGAAAGAAACAAACTGAAAACATGTATGTCAGTGCATGTGTGTAGGTGAAAATAATTACATGGCAAATTATCTTGAGGCATCAAACACTTCTTGGTGCAAGAGTAGGAATGAATTCAAACCCGCCCTGCTATATTAATGGATTGTTTCAAGTTGGTAAGCATTTGGATTCAGTTATGCATTTGTAAGTATGTCTTTTATTATATCAAGACACATCGGTTGAGTCAATGGGAGCAGCGAGAGAAGAGGCTGTTACATCTGAAGCAAAGACAGTCCTTTTGTTGAGAGGCATTTCAATTGGCCCTAGAGATTTTAAAATGCTTATAATGAGTTTATCTAAAGAGTCCGATTTAGCAGGGAAAAACCGTTTAGACACTGCCTTAAATGAATAGACACATAAAACATATTCTAGTAAATTGCAAATAGTATACATTATTGATCATATGCCATCAAGGTGCATCTCAAAGTCATATATAGGTGACAGGTTCACGATATCATGCTACAAAAGATATGTACTAACTACAGATTAACAATGAGGACATTGAAAGGTTACATCTGGCAATATTGGTGTTTTTTTCTAATCGACAAATCTAACAATATATTGATCCTAATAATACATTGTGTCTGTTCAACCAAAGCATTATAATGTCAATGTGATAGGCTCCATTGTTGACATAAAATATCAAATGAGCTACATCTTGGCACTAGCTGACATGTTCCTTCTGTAAAATTGACATTTTTGGTATTGAGCATTGATTATTGTCATGTATTACCTCACATACTGGTGATGTAAATATTCATTAATGCATCAAAACAGAGGTTACAAAAATAGTCTCCAACAAATACACAAATGACTTATGTGTGAGGAAGACTTGCTAAAGTCTACAGTGCCGGGCTGTTTCAATCATCAATTAAAGTGTATATTTTGTATTCATTTTTGAATGATGTATTTGCTTTTTAGCTGAAACAGACAGGACAAGAGGATAGAGAGGGCATGACATTCAGCAGACCTTAATACACAGGACTCCTGGTCACTGAAAAGTGTTCTTTTTATATTAAATGTATTGATACATTCCTGTGTATATTTTCGGCCTTAGAGCTATACACTTTTTTGTTCTTGGAAGTTTTTTTAATGTAAGTCATTATGATCAGGTCTATACTCCATACATTCCTCTGCTTAGCTCAGGTTCAGTGCTACTTCTTTAGGTGTGTAGCTTTATTCATAAACTCAATCTTTAACGTAGCGCATAAGGTGGCTGATTAGTTAAAAAAATAGTCAAGTCTTGTGCCCATATAACACGTAACAAGCCAATCCCTGGCACAAACACGGAGAGCAATCAAACTCAGCCCACATGAACCTTAAACAAAGGTGGAGGTACATTCTCTATCCGTGTTGGATGACATTTCCTTGTCCTCCCGTTGCTGCTGCTCCTACGTTTGAATGATCAGACAGCCATTACAAGGTCCAGGTTTATTAGCGAGACCATATAGGCCCAAAGCTCGTGTGGTAGTGGTGTAGTTCTCTACAAAGTGTGTCACGTTAACTCTGTTGACTGATCCACACAACACCTGGTTGAGAGGACCTCTCACACCCGCAGCAGTAAGGGAGCAGCGGTGTCTCTCGCTCTCTGCCGAGCACCCACAAAGAAACCTTGACATGCTTTCCATCGCTGGCTTGTTCATTCTGCATCAGGCAGTCACTTACAAGGCCGTTTCCAGCTGCTAAACCGTCCTGTCTCAAATGTCTCAACTCAAGTTCAATTTACAGGATAATGTAGAATATATGAAAACGGGCCATGTGTAAGTGAGGAAATGGGGTTTAATACAATTCCAATTCAGTAATTATTTGAATAAAGTCCTGCCATACTTTGCATTTGACATGAGTCATTTTTGGCATCACTTCCATGTTTCAGCAGCTAATTGTAACTCATTTGAAAGGAACACTGTAATCAGCAGTTTATAAAGATTTAAGGAAGCATGGCTTACATTGAATTCTGGTAGTAGATAATTTACCCTAGTTTCACTGTAATAACTGCATGCAAAATGTATTGGGACCCATTAAGGTCAGAGTTGGATCCCTTTCATCGTTGATCATTTAAGGATGCTCCTCTGTTCTTCCTCTGTGGAATGCCAAGTGATGTATGATCACTTCTACAAGGCTAGTTAATGTACACTATTAGCTCTCTATTTAAACACGATAATGTAATTGATTCACAAATTGATTTATTGATGTTAATTCAAGTGTTTCATGTATTAATCACGGTAAAGAAATTAATTTAGTATATTTTATGAGCTGTTGTGTGATCAACTAATGATATGAATTAATCAACTTTAATAAGAATTCAAACACTATTGTTCAGCTAATTTGTCACGTTGTTGGAGGGAGAATGAACAAGGGCCTCTTGATTTACAAGACATAACTCTACTAGACTATTTTTGGGAATAACACTTCGTATCTCTTGGGTTATAAATGATATTTACACAAAGTGATCTGTTAAAATCTACACAAACTAAGTTATCCCTTTATTAGTAATCCCTTGTCTATTCCACTCTACAGTACCAGAGTTTTCTCCTATCATGATGTGGATTCCAATCACAATTTAACACCACATATTATTACAGACTCATGATTATTTATCTATATAAAATCCTTAAGATGTGACAATGTAGGGTTTTTATTACTTTGCTTTCTTACATTTTTAATGTACAGGAAATGTACTCCAACACTGGCTAGGACACTTTTTCTTTTCCCGTGTATCCATCAAAGGAGAACTTTACAATGCAGTGTAATAAAACAGCTCTCACTCTTTGCTTTGAGTAAACCCTGCTATTGTTTTGCACTCCAGAGAGCCATTTAAGTAGTTCATTAGTGGCTATGTCATGTCTTTAAAGTATTGATCTCTCCAGTCAATGGAAAAATAACAACCCGGTTATAAGCTACTTGTCCATTGCGATGGGCAACATAAATTATTTAAAAAGGGCAGATTCACTGCGGCCATGGAGCCATCAATCACAAGATATGGCAATGACAAAAAAGCTGTGCTTCACAGGTCCCTCGTATCTCCCCACAGAACAATTCTATCAGCCAGGTGAGTGTGAGGAGGCAGGATGACCCGGTGTCACTCACATTGTTGCCTCTGCCTTTGAAGGGGCCAGCTCTCCTCTCGGCCCGGGAATGGGATGGCTAAATAGATTCTCTGTGTTTACCGCTGGCCCCCCTCCCAGTGCACACTTCAATTTGTCTAACAATAAAAGGTGCACAGAAGATTGGTTTAATCAAATGGTTGAATGGAGTTGTGTCTGGCACCATTTTTATTCATAGGTGTTTATTTAGAGATATTCCATTGCAAACTGAACAGAACAACAACTGTAGAGGGGTACATGAGCTACATTTGACTTATTCTTGATAGCTAAGGCTAAACAGGATGACTAAATCACAATTGACATGAACTAAACTATGTAAAGATGTATTAATGCTCTTATACTCTTTGTAAATACATAATGTGAAGACCAACGGGGTATAGTGCACACTACAGCGATATTGATGTAGCAGATACTCTTGCCCTTGTTGGCATTGAATTTAGTCATTTATTTATGTCCTTCATCTTGTTCTATTTTTTGCAATTATTCTCAATCACAGATATAATCCATATTATCTGTCTTTTTTTTTTGAGGCAACATGAAGTTAAGCTTCTCCACATTTTTTGGAAAGAGCACTAATCTATTCATATTTGTATTAAAGCATTGTATGCATGCCCCTACAGTATATACAGCTTTTTTTACATCACTCAACACTCACACAACATCGTGCCCCATTGTTGATGTATTTATATATATAACTTTATCCCACCAAAAAGTAATATTTCAATGATGGTACAGAGTTGAATAATATAAAAATAAAGTATGTTTCACTTAAATTTGAAGAGGTAAATATTTCTGGCCAAATTTACACCTATGTAAATGTACAAAATGTAGTATAGATATACCATCATTATTATAGAGCAAACATTTGTTTAAAAATCCTATTGGATAAGTAAATCATTGTCATAATATGTGTCTTTTTCTTCTAGAATAAATCCCCCCCCACAAATAGAACCTACCCCTTTCATAAAGATGTGCCTATTATAATTGCAGCTGACCGTAAAAATACATCATAATAAAAGCCATGAAAAGGCACCCAAGCAAATACTAAACACAGGAAGATACTCAAGTGTGGCAGACAAGTCTTTGAGTTTGAATTTCAAAACACTACTTTGATTAATAATTGATTATAAAAACCCATGCTACATGAAAGGCAGGAAGAGGTGGCATTCTTGTGAGCGTCCAGCCAGTCAAACGGCACTTTGTTGTTTCAAATGCTCCCCTGCATCTCGGTACCATGGTCAGTCCAACCAACCAAGAGCAGTGCAACAAAGACAGCCGGAAACATGCCGGTGTGGCCCTGATGAAACGAGACATGCAGGGATATGAATGACTACATCTAAGGGGTAATTGCTGCAGAGCAGGAGCCTCCTACCTCGTTTCATTTAGTCTATTAGCAATTTATGGCTGGTCTCACTCAGCTCTACGCAGGAGGGGTTTGATCTAAATTCTCATGAGCTTTTAGGTGAGGCTGGGACCCAGTGGAGAGCCTTGGGGGAAGAAAAGGGTTTCACTTACCACTGTTTTAATTCCCTCTGGCTTATCATTAATTTGTTGTCACAGAAGAAAGGTGAGCATCACATACATCTAATTAAAGTTAATGGGATTACGATCCCATTCTCTGAGTCTCTGAAGTCCTGTTTTATTGTTGTTAAAGCAACTAAAGGGTTGTTCTTCATGCAGCATCAATATTATTTGCTTTTATCCTGGCTTATGTACCTACATGACTGACAGTTTTTGTTATAGAAAAAAAGATAATCCATTTGATTCTGATTAAAGTAGCAATTAAAGAATATAAATAACCATTTATGATAGTAGAAACTATCCTCCGTTGACACTGCAGCTAAAATACAAGCTGCAAAGATGTCTGCATATTGTTTCATCCCTAGCCGTAGCAGTGCTCTGCCTTGTGGTGAAGGTTCATGGTAGGGATTCAGGCCGAGGGTGAGGGTGTTGGTGCTATCAGAGGCCCCACCGCCTAATGCCTGGTGTCAGCCCCCCACCGACAGGGATGCAGATCTGGATGCATTGGGGTGGGGGTTCTGACTGGTCCAACAACAACAGGCAGACAGTGTAGGCAGGCTAACTCTGTGTGATGGCTTCATGCCGCTCTGGCCCGGTGGCCGGCACACCGAGACATTGTGTTCGTGTTAGCGACTCGGATATGTTTCAGAGTCAGCAGTCTTTGGAATTAGAGGTTGTTTTGGTTCAACAGCAGTGTAGATTAAACATATCACTCCATATCGTGTGACCTAACAATAGCAGAAGAAAGTCTGTGATACTTGCAATGTTTTTAAAAAAGGGTGGGTGTTTTGGCAACAATGATATACTGCACATATTTAATTGTAGTGCTTGCTATATGTAATTGTTTATTGAGCCACTGAACTTTCATTATCTATCAACTATTTGTATCAAACAAACACTTCATGTAGATTCAAAATTACGTCTTTCAGAACAAATAGAGTTTGTCCAACACTTTTTACTATTAAATTAGCTTAAACATAATAAGGATTTGTGATCCAGAAATGAATGCAAATGTAAAATAACATGATATGAAAACATTGTTTCCATGGTATCGCATGGTGTGACATAGAATGAAAAATAGCACAGCCCGGGCTATATTGTTCATCCCTGCCTCTTCCCTCCTGCGGTGCTGGACCATGCGGCTCTGGTGAATGACAGGTCTGGTGTTTGCTGTGAAACTCTCTGTGGCACCTCCCTCCACAGGGGACTCTGAACCACCAGCCCACAGGAGCGACTCCCACTGGGAGGGCCGAGGCCTTGCGCTTCCTCCCCTGGATGACCTCTGACACTCCCAGTTTGTGCATGGTGGCCTTGAAGAGACAGTGGTGGGGATTTCTCCCCGGCCAAGCAGCGGGTTGTAATTGATGTGGCAGAGACGTCAGCACTAATCTTTTGCTCTCCGACGGCCTCTCTGTAAGCCCCTCATCCACTCGACTCTGAGACCTGCCGTACCAACCTCGGCAAACTGCTACCTAGTCAATTAGATCTACCCTGTCTGCTCCCTGTTTTGTGTAAATATATCTCCCGTAGACACCCAACATGTTCAGTTATCTCCCTGGCACATTCAGGGTGAATTCTTAATGCCGCTGCATGCCACTATCAGCAAATGGAAAGCTAGGCTGATATCTCTTCCCGCAGTGGGCCCACTGATTATATATGGAATAGGGGAACACTGTTGATTTTCATATTTGTATGGAGGATTCCTATCTTCCTCTACATACCGCTGGTCCCACAGTGCATATGGATATTGTAATCACAGGTGTATATTGTGCACTACACCTGGGGATACCATCACTAATTTTTTTTTAAGTAGTGTGAATAGAGTCCAATGTAAAGCACTATCACAAGCACTGCTTTATTACGTGTTCACTCAACAGCAACTTTGCTTTAGAGGACAAACCACGTCATGGAAAAAGTGATACTTGATACTGTCAGGGATACAGAGAGGACATCGTAGCTCTTTGTGAGCTAAGCAAAAGCAAAATCAACAAAATAGTTTGGCCTTAATCCAGTAAGGTTTTAAAGGTACCTTAGCACTAATTGCAACATCAGGAGGATACGTCCCCAGCTGACCCAGAAAGGTTCTGGTCCAGGCTCTCGTCAGCTCACGCCTAGACTACTGCAACTCCCTCCTGGCTGGTCTACCTGCATGTGCCATCCGACCTCTGCAGCTCATCCAGAATGCAGCGGCTCGTCTGGTCTTCAACCTTCCTAAATTCTCCCACACCACTCCGCTCCTCCGCTCCCTCCACTGGCTTCCGGTAACTGCTAGAATTCACTTCAAGACACTGGTACTTGCGTACCATGCTGCGAATGGATCTGGCCCTTCCTACATCCAGGACATGGTTAAACCGTACACCCCAGCACGTGCACTCCGCTCTGCATCAACCAAACGGCTCGCTGCACCCTCGCTGCGAAGGGGACCCAAGTTCCCATCAGCAAAAACACGTGGGTTTCCTGGCTCCAAAATGGTGGAATGAGCTCCCCGTCAGGACAGCAGAAAGCTTACACACCTTCCGGCGCAGACTGAAAACTCATCTCTTTCGACTCCACTTCGAGCGATAGAACTATTAACAAAGCACAATATACTAATAAAGGGCTGGCTTATCTAAAGCCAGTTGAGTAGCTCTGAAATGTTTTTGCTCTATGAAGCCTGATGTACTTATATGATTCTGTTTTCTTCAAGTTCGTATCTTGTTGGTCGAACGCACTTATTGTAAGTCGCTTTGGATAAAAGCGTCAGCTAAATGCAATGTAATGTAATGTAATGTGATATCATGTTTACCATAAAGAAGCATTGATCATACTAATAAGTTGTATTCCAAAATGTAAGGCTTGGATCGGGGGGTCAAAAAAAAAAATCACATCATAGTAAAAGCTTTGGTTTAATGGACTTTTACCCAAATGAAGTCATTCCAACAATGATTTTGTATTTTATCAAATAGAGCAACAATAAAGCCGTTAAGAGACTATGGATTTTACAAAGATGTGTTTTATTATATTGCAGGGAGTTTAAACAATATATCAATAATTCTCCCAGACGGGACAGCACAAATGCACCTATCTTCAAATTGAACACTACACCCCTTCACCAAGTTTCACAAAAAACAGGCTATCCGTTTTTGCGTAATCCTGCAGACAGATAGGCAAACAGACGAACAGAGCCAAAAACAAGGAAATAATGATCAATTCAATCATTCCTAATGTCTTAAAGTCAATATAAATGTTGATTGTAATAAGAAAAAACATCTTCTTGTATTTAGGATATTTTCACACTTTAGCATTGGAACAAACAATTCATTTCATTACAGTGGCAGGTGAAAATACCTATTTCTCTTATTTTGTGTAACCTAATATGACCTTCCAGTTTGATTTGTCTCAAACACTGTGGAAGCCTGTTCCATATTGTTGGCTAGGAAATGCTCTACGCACATGGTCCACTGAGAATATTCCCACCTCCAGGGATTCATCATTTATATAATTACTATGACTAAATATTCCAACATTACAGTTGTGATTATTTTGCAAAAGGAAGGTCAAGAAGGTGATAAAAAAATGGAAATGAAATAATTCACCAAACCGAGTTTGGATCAGGATGCATGTAAATGTATCAAAGAGGGGCCCGTAGTAAGCACACAAGGTTAATCCACTATGACTGTTGAAATTTCCATGATATGCCAGTTGAATAGAGAATTATGATGGAATGAACCATGCTGTTTATCCAAACTCTGAATAACAGCATGAATTATATACCTATTGTGAATGTATATGCATAAAGGCAAACAACAATTCAAGGTTTACTCCTGAAATACATGCACTGTACTGAAAGGAAATGTAGAATAACTGCATCTGAGTACTATCTGCTCGGTATGTCTAGATCAAAGGCAGTAAAATACACTTTCGTAGTAATTCATAGGTTAGACGTTTTACTAACACTTTATGGTAAATAGTCAAAATCAACTCTTTGGGAAATATTCAAAAATGAAAAAGCTTTCAGTGGCAACTGAGTTGGTTTTCAGTGTGAATTAAAATCAGCTGCATATGGAGTGGTGAGATGTTCATCACAGTCTCATCTATGAGCAAACCCACTGGCAAACATTGCCAACCTCTCCCCATGGCCTCACTCATATTAGACAAACTCTGTCAGAAAGGCAGTCTGCTCCAAGTAAACCCTGTTGATTAAACTGAGTCATACTGTATAATGGAAATGGTATTATGCATAAACACAGATATGAATGATAAGCAGAGGATATACATCTTTGCCACTTTAACCCATGGACACTTTCCCTACACAAATTCACATTTATTGTTTACTCAGTTTGCATATTTTAAGCTGCAGTTTGAAAGAATAAGAAATAACATTGGAAATTCAAGAAACAAAAACGTATAATCTCACTTAAGCATTTTTACAGCAAAAATATACATTTTTGTTTTCATTTTAGCTTTCGTTTATATTATTTTAGGTACAAACCTAACAATACGAATAAGTTGTTTATCTGGGGCAAATGCTTTTGACACACTATAAGCTTTATTGTCCCAAAGTTATAAACAATGGCTTCCCTTCTAAAGAAACTTAAATAGGTAATGATTGTAGTTAATCTGTGATTAGCCCATGATTTGTTAGTAAATGACATTTCTCACAGATTCTGACAAACTTCAAAGATTTTCTCATTGTAATTATCCAACTGTCGGGAAACACAAGATGCTGCCTAAAATAAAGACATGCAATTGGTCACCTTGTCAAACTCTAGTGCGTGTCAGTGTTTATCAAAATGTCCTGTATGAGTGAGGAACATCATCAAATGTCTGAAAATATAATAGGTGCAAAATGTCAGGGGAAATAGCCCAGCGTTACAGGATGCGATGCCATTTCCATAAATGTTTAATTGATTGTAATCCTTTGTTGAGGAGACATTTGCACAATGCAAGGGGTTCACACAGAGCAGGATATTGACATATTGAAGTAAAATAATAAATGTTATCAATCTGTAGCTTAATTTTCCGAAAGGCCTGATAATTGCTTTTATTTAGTGTTATTATCTACCATACATTTAAACTGGAGGGAAAAAAACATTAGTAATTGGAAGTTTAAAGTGTCCAGAGTGAACGAATGCATACATGTATATAATCATACCTTCTCAGATATGACTAAGCAGCTTAGGGAAACTTGAATCGTTAACAGCTGAATACCTTCCATGACCACTCTGATAGCTTTAATTGTTTTCATATGGCCATTCATTAGTGCATATGTGGTTGATTAAGTCATATGTCAGCAGAGAGCAGCCGGCTGAACTGCTCCTGAGCTGTCAGGCCAGAGGGAGGCTGTGAGAGGGACGTAGTGATGCTAGTCATTCTCCTCCTCAGCCACCTCCACACAGAGCCACAAACAACCTCCCAGTCAGGTTTGCGGGCAACCATCTTTGCCCGAGCTGCTCAGATCGCTGCTGCCATGACAAGGTTCGCAATTCTCTCCCTTTATTTACACACCATCGCCCCGACTCCACGTCACGTCAGAGTGGTGTAGTCGTGTGGTCGCGGTTGACCCCAGGGTAAGGGCTGTCTCCACTGATCCAAGCCTGGTCATGTAATACGCAGTGTAACAGCAGCAGCATTTCATACCACCATTCAAATGTCCCCCTAGAAAATATGTAGCTTTTCAGGCTTTATGATAAAGAAGGTAATCTGTAAAATGACCTGTAAAAATAGATTTATCATATGTATCTGCAAATATATGGTCTTTAAACGTCTGTATTTCAACATCAGAATGTTCAGCAGACGAGCAGAAAACCACTACGCCGTTTCCCTGATGTTGACTACTTCTGTCACAGCAGACGGTCACATAACATGCTCTACCCACAAGCAAATGTATTACCAATCCAAAAAGCTGCTGGAGGTGTCATGTAAATACCTAACCACAGTTAAAGTAATAGGCTATAAAGTGATCTTTAAGTGGAGTTTTAAGCACCCCCATAATGGCTTTGGCTGCCTTTTAGCAGACCATGTGACTCCCCCAGAGTAGTGATTATGAGTCACGGATGAAGAGGTCTTGTGTGTAGGTCAGCCTGTAAGCCTCACTTTCACCTGCCAATCTTTACTTTCCTCAATACACTGAGAGCCTTGTTCTTTTCACTGTTAACTGTCTTACAGCAGGTGGTATATGGTAAATTATATCTACAAAACACTTTGACAAAACTTGGGTATAGCCTTGTGGAAATCCTACTGTGGTGAAAATCTTTCCAAATTATAAAAACATAAATTAAACGTCCTCCTTATTTGGCATATTGTGGCACAGTAAGAAGGAGTTACTGTATAATGTAGATGGTCATCAAATAATTCATAAGAGAAATCCTCGCTCTAACCTGGCCTGGTTATTCCTTCTTACATTACACAAGGACACTGATGCATGGTGCTTTTGAATGTTGTATTATGTGAGAGGTCTGGGGGCGAGATTCAGGAAGTGTTCTTAATTTCACAGGGTTAAGGAACAGCAGATTCACGGGGAATACAGATCACTTAGCACAAGCCTGTGACCGCCCTGAAGTTGGAGAGCTTTCTCCGGATTTGTTAACCACATCCTTGGGCCCGCTGAACCGTTGAGACTGCCAAGGTGAAACATGCAGTCCCAGAAGGAGGCTCCGCTGTCACAGAGCAGCGAAACAGTGATTCAGCTTCAGCCGTGTGTTTGTGAGTTCACTTGTGCATGTTCTTTTAGTGTATTAACCCTCACAGCGTGTGCATGTAGGAAACGTGTTCTGCCTGTGTGAAAAGCCCCTCTAGCCCTGAGGTCCATGACTCCCGGGCCTCACCATCAAAGCTGTGCCATAACCAATATCCACATAAGTCCCTTCATGATGCGAGACAAAATTGTAGAAAAAGGGGACTTTAATGCGCATTTAGAACATCTGTTGTTAAAATCAAGCCATTGTGTAAATGTATGTTTAAAAAAAAAAAAAAAGAATGACTAGATTTGTTTCCAGAAAATGGGATCTAAAATGGGATGCATGACACAAACCATACACATCTAAAACAAACAGTGAGTTAAGCCTTTGGATAGATTGAAGGAGAATCCTCCCATTATTTGCCCAAACTAAAAGGAATTACATGTATCAATGATAATCCGATAATCATGCTGTCTCTAAGCTTTTAATTTGATTAAGTGTGTGAAAATTGAGGGCAGAGAGTCTCTGGGAGGATAACATCGCAGACAGCATCTCCTAATTAGCGCTGTAAATTTACATATGGATTGCTGTTTAATGTTTAACCAGTCTTTAATCCACCCAGCTCTGTGATGTCTGCACTTGGAAATATCGGCGTCTTACACATGATGTCGATTATTCCAAATATGCTCAGGCTGCTTTTGATGAAATGGTTAGAATTACGGAAGCTTTCAAACACTTAGATTTAGTAAGCTTTTTAGTCATGGTGGACAAAACATTCTCGATATCCTCCAGGAATTTAATAGAGCACTGCTTTTAAAGGGCTTTCAGCTAGAATCCACACTGGCTAGATTAACAGCAGACAATCATTATCTCCATTTTTGTCTTGTTACAGCACAGAGTCTTCTCTATTGAAATCGATCATCATCTCCCTTGTGCTGTGCTGAAAAATGACAGATTAAAGTGATCATGCAGTTCATTTTTTTTAGGATAAAGATAATTAAGATACTGGAGATTCTTTTGTACATTTCTGCTTGAGGATCTATCGACTAGTCATATCTAACAAAGGACCTACAATATTTATTGGAAAACAACCTACTCCTCACAATGCGTGGTTCAATTTACAGACATTCAGCGAGCTCACACATCAGTCAATCAATAGTTTTGGATTAAGTGTTACTGGTGAGTTATATGAGGTAATATAGAGGTGAGAGATTTTTCATTACTGTATGTCATCTATAAAGTTTATTTCCTACGCGTTTCTTGTTATTTCCTCTAATCCTCAACTCCCTCATTGTTTGTTTTTCCCAAGCCTTATTTTCTTTCCATTTTTAATAAGCTGAACCAAACCATTTTCACTATTTACAGGCGGTTTCACTCTTTCGGCTCTGAATAAATGGCGACTTTATTTCCATGAAATTCTCAAATGACATAGATTTTACTTTTGCATAAAAGCATGAAGAATGTGCCTAATATCGGCGGCATTCATCTGCTAAGTGGACATTTGCATGGGTGCGAGGGGAAGGGGAGAGGGAGAGATCCACTAGCCTCCTGGGGTGACAGCAGTGCAGGGGGATGACATGTGACAGCTGTGACAGTACTGAAGGGGGGGCGGGGGGCAGGCGACTTGCTGCGCCCCTTGATCCAATTACGCCACACGGCCCCCTGTCAGACCCAGCAGCTTGACTCCAGCCACTCTGAGGACAGTATTGATCTCTTGTCAGGAGGACCAGTTGCCCTCCCTTACAACCCAGCACCGCTGAACACCGCCATCACACCCCTGCTATCCGCCCTTCCTGAAACCACCCCCGTAAAATCGGGTTATGGCATTCAGGTAAGGAGAGAGAGTGGAGGTCAATGGGGCTTTGTGCTAAATGCTCCCATAGCTTGTGAGGGAGAGTGCGTAACATCCTGGGAGTGGTGTACAGTAGGGGATGCGCCTTTCCAGGTCTGAGCTATACTTACAGTACTTCACTAATGGTCTGAGAGGATACTGCCCCTCCTGGCTTGTATCAAAGCGTTTGATTTGAGATGATGAAAAGGCCATTGCAATTAGCCGGCCCTGGTTCGTTTTGCTGGAGCCTGGACGGTTGAGACAGTGGCAGCTGCCAATAACTTCAGCTTTACAAAGAACAGACAATTAGGCCGGGGCCTGTTACTACTGCAAGTCCCACATCTCCAGACCTTTACACCGGCCCTACCTCTGAGCACCTGCGGGTCAATAGGCAATGATATTGTGTGAAGCAACAGCTTGGAGCAGAGGTTAATCAAACCACAGCCACATCACTTGCATTCAGCTTATTATTCTCGCCACACAGAGCAGGAGAAGAGGAAAGATAGGAAATATCCACTTTCTCCTGATTTACTTGGGGAGATGATCTCAGTAGGTTGTCATTATATATTTAGATTGACAGTCCCAGTTTTAAAACACAGATTATCTGTATACAATGTTGCCTTAATGTGTTTATTCATTTATATTGGTGATATGAGTCTTACTGACAGAACTCTCTGCATAACTTAAAATGCAAAATGCTTAGTTATATAGTTGCCGTTACTATCCACAACTGATCAGCTGATGCTGTGTGTATAGCAGCATGAAATTGGGCACAATCTGGAAAGAAGCTCATAGTCACTTTCATGGTACATGCAATGTGTATCCAATGCAGAGTGTGAACATTACCCAGGTTATTCATGCATTCAGTCGTGACACCAAAGAGGTTTGGTCAGGGGTTATGCAGAGGTAGAGTATCCATGTCTTACCGGTTTAAAAAAAAAATAAAAAAAAAATAGGCTTTAGAGTGGAGATTAGGATTCCAAATTGACTACATGCCTTTAAAAGATAGATATAAGATGTAAGCTTTATTTTTGCCTCTGTGGTAATTTGTCACCTTTCTCTGTCTACAATTTCTGCCTACAGTACTGTATATACAGTATCTGCGCTCTGTGAAATTCAAGCTAAAAGCATCATATTATGTGCAAGAAGTTAAAATACTAATAACTTTCTTTTTTGTTTTGCTTGTCAGTTAAATAACTGTCCGCCAAGTATCAGTAACACCACACAGGCAGCCCTAAAAAAAACTCAATTATTATACAAAACATTTTAAAAAACCATCTATTGCTATTGAGTTTTAACTAACTTCTTGACAAATGATAAACCACCACATTAGACAATCAATAAATCAGTTTAGATATTGGGGCTGTTGAAAGAGAACAAGAGAAATAGTTAATTCTTCTGCAGAGCTAGCTCTTCAAAGAAGACTTTTCAATTTCAGCATCCAATTTCCATGTTTCCCTCTAATGCAATACTTGCGTAGTGAGCAAAAATAGGTTGTGTCTGCACCAGTGAGTTGTGATAGGCTGTTGTGTTACTGCCAGACTTATGTTCAGTAGGAGTGTAGCTTTTCTGAGCAAAGTAATCATTCATGTAATTAATCTAGAGGAAACTTGTGAGCAAAATAACCCAGATCTATCGTAGAAACACCAAGTTGTAAAGTATATGGGGCCACTGCTTCTTTGTACTGCGACATAAATCAAGAGAAGTGCATCCGGGAAATATGTAGGAGAGAGTTGTCAGGCAATTGTAGCTATTGATATTGTCCTATGATGGTTTTAACATAGTTCTATCTCTGCCTGGTTTGCAGCGGTCAGTGAATTGAAACACAAGCAGCGGCACCATTTCTTCTGTCCCACTAAGACGGAGTTTTACCACAAAATGTTTGGGAACCAAGGCTTACATCCAGAACAGAACAGAAAGATTTGATGTACGGCATTCAAAGTATAACAGCAACTCTATGCTATGTAAAGATGGAGTGGAGAAGCAATGTCAATTTCCATGGTGTGCCAGTTATATCAAAGCTCTGTGAATCTTATGAATGCAGATAACATCAACAAGCCCACATAGCACTTCTTATATACTGACACATGTCTCAAAACAATGTTTAATATTTGGATTTTGGGGTATAGTCCTTCCACAGTTAAATTGTAATGTCATTGGGAATGGCTGGTTTGCAGAGATTCTCGCTAACTACACATTGTTTTTTTCATATAACATTGGCAGGTCCGATCAAATGCCAAGGCCAAATACCTTAAAATGATTTCTCACTGAAAAACCTTAGAATTGAAGTTGTTTAGTAGCCCATTTCACTTGTTGGTATTTGCACACATTTAGCATTTTCAGCATCTTTTTGTACACCTATAGCTGCTATTTCAAATGCAATGCTTTTTTTGAGTTGTTTTAATCAAAGAGAAATCTGCTCATCTGGTGTGAGCCCCACACGAAACAAATATAACGATATAAGACACAGAGAAGCCTCTTCTCAGGGACACATCGTTGCCAAATGAGCCAAATTGGGACACTGCTTCCCTTTTGGAAAGTGCAATTATGAGTGCTTCAAGACATCCCAGACATGTCATCTACTGTATGCACCAACATACCACTAGCACTTCTAAACCAAAGATATTTGTCACACCTACTGTAATGCACCATCGAGTCGCTGAAGCATTGGGTCATCCAGAGGGGCCCAGGAGGGGAATCAGGGAATCTGTCGTATTAATACACGCAGTGAAGATTCCTCCTGTCACCTCAGCTCTCTTTTACCACTGGCTTTTAAAAGCCATTTAAAGGCAGCAAAGTGAACAGGACAGACAAGCTTGACAGGGAATCTTGAAAGAGCATCTGTCTCTTTTAACACTTAAATAAACTATGATATCGTCTTTTACACATGAGCTTAATTTTAATTAATGAATTGATGTATTCTGTCAGTGACAAAGCCAAACTGTTTTAAGGATGCCAGAAGCAATCTGCACACAGTATTTCTTCCTATAAGGAACATGCCATGCCTTACATCACTCTGCATAATCCTTTTCTTAATTAGACATGTGCTTGAAATTATAAAGCATCATTATAGGTGTTGATCTGCAGTGAATTATTTTTTACATTACTTGAAGCAGTAACAGAGCTGCAATACTAGATGTTTAATGCAGCATTTGGAAAGACTTCAAGTCAAATTACAAAGTTTCCTGTTGATAAAAGCATTCTCCTGAGTGCTTTAGATGGAAACTTTTAATGTGCAATCACAGCAGGATTTATTCAAATAATGAAACGTGCTCTTTGTCTACTGTACTAAAACACCTCACACCAATTGAAATATGCCTTTTTCTGTACTAAATACATTTACTGTCTCATTTCTTACAACATTTTTTATTTAAAACAAAGGATGTTCTTAAACATATTCTTGATAAGAAAAGAGATCTACATATATTCCAGTTCCTCTGCTTGCTGTAAACTACTTGACAATTGTTCATTAATGCTTCCCAGTAAATTCCTTAAAATGGTAATTTGTCATCCTGTCACTTCATTTGTGACCCAAAATTCCTCACTAGGGGCATCATCAAATAAATTAATCACTACCCAGGATCCATTTCTCCCTTGTGCGTGCTATTATACCCAGCTCTCTTGTGTTTCTCTTCATTTACATATATTTAATGGCCCAGTTGTGGTTGGTTGTGCAATGCGACTTGCACAGCTCGTGTCAGGTGAAATATTCCGGCTGCCACAGTCTTTAACAGTGCGAACCATGTCTTGTTCATTTTCCTTGAATTCCCTAAACACAAGAGAATAAAGAGAATTAGAGACATTTTATGGAACTGTAAAATCAAAAGTGCACATTTTGCAGGTTTCTGGTTGGGGAATTACACTAATAAAATGGCACACTTCTCAGAAATACAGACACATTTATTCTGACACAAAGATCTGATAAAATTATCCTCAAAATTGCTTACAGCTAAAAGATTAGAGAATTAGATACACTAAGTTGTCCACACAATTTGGTTTGATTTCATTGTATCTCATTACAGCACATTCGTTCAGTACATTACCCACCAGACAGATGGCTTTGTTGTGTTCCTCAAGGGAATTACGATGTTGAGTGTAAAGCTATGACCAGGCCCAGGGCCAACCTAAATACTAAGACTTTCACATCCAATGTCTCAGCAAAATATCTCAGAGGCAATTTATCATTGAGCTTAAGTGTATTAACCAGTCCATTTGAACTGTTCTTTGTTTAACATGAACATTTGGTGTCCTGTTTGGGTTTTTAAATACAATAAGATAGATAGAAAAAGATTGTTTATAAACCATTATCAGGGTTTCTTCTAAACCGGGTAACGGGCAATGCGCCCTACTTCTGGTGTGCGCCCTCATACCAAAATGCAGATGTTCACATTTTAAATTGATGCCACAAAACAATATTTATGTTCGTCAAAAACAGTATAATGAGTCTAAACATATAACAAAAATACATATAGACCGTTAGACGGCATAGACAGCTTTGTTTTTACGGAGCTCCGACGTCGCGTTGTTGTTTACGTCCGCGTCATGTTCTCAAGATAATTTATATATCTTATAAGATCAGCGCCACAGTATTGCCCCTATGTATTGCCCTCATACTACATCTTTTTTGAAAAACCCCTGATTATGTAATGTAAAAGATCGTATTATGTGTAATCTCCCGAACAACAACCTCTTTAGAATCAGCCATCAAGCCATTGCAAACCCATTGATTTATGTCAACGTATTCACTTAAGCATATTTCATTTATAATTAGCATATCACAAGTTCCTGAATTTGATTTTCATTTGTTTCCATTAAACTACAATACAATACGCATTTTATTGTTTTTGTGTATTGTAACATAAATGGGTGTTAGAAAACCTTCAGTGTCCGGGTTGCACCACTGCTGTAGTGTTAAAACAGCAGTCGTGGTGTTTAAAAGTCTATATTTTGGTGGGGATCCATGCAAATGAATCACATTGTTTTCCGGTATGTTTTTTGGCAGATATAAAAAAACCCACCCAATTATTTTTATGAGCCGAGTGCATGTCATGTTTGAACTTCCATCCTAATTAAGGGTCCCTAACACCAGAGGACATGTGAATGTGCTGGGAGCATTACCAGAGAAAACAACAACCCCATGTCGCCACAGCATCCTCTCACCCATCCACCCTGTTAGAACCTCACAGGCCGTTTCAAATGAAATTAGCATAATTAAGTATTAACTTGCATTAATTGTTGTGCTTTATGCAAACTGAAGCCAAATGTGTCACTTACTGTAGAGGAGCTACTAAATGCTTTGTCACCTCCTGCTTAGGGGAGTGGGAACAGCCCATGTTCTCGGAAAAGAAGAGCTACTTGTTCAGTGCTCGCGAAGCCCTGTCAGTGACTGATTTGTAAACAAACACCCCTTCAGCAGCTGTAAGGCTTGGCTGACGAGTGCTTGTGAGTTAAAGGAGGGACGGAGCAGTGTATTGATCAAGGGAGTTTCTGATGTTGGAAAGACGGGTTTATGACAAAGGAAGTGGGGACAGGGGATATAAGAAGTGCAGATTGGTCTAACCAGGGCTCAACCCGGCAATAAAGTCTGGCATTTGCAGAGAGCAGAGCTTGCAGAGGGTTATACTGCACTGTGCCACTCTGGGTGGTGGAGGGGCTGTCCTTTCTGCTTTCACTTTGTGGTGTGTCAGATGGAAGTATGATCAAAGGAGATAAAACAGACTTTTGTTAAACTTCAGAAGGAGACTGATGTCTGAAACCTATGTCGCTGTAGGGCCTTTGTTAGTAGGTGGTGAGAGTGGAAGTATACGGGCATTTCTGTTTTAATTTTCATAAATAGTTTGGGGGGGGAAATGACTCTGATGACGCCATGAGTTATACTTTAAAATATGTTTCCGAGCAGCAATCACATATACTGAGGGAATTAACATTCAGACTCTTATGTTCAACTGTTTTTTGATTCCTTGTTTTATTTTATTTTTTCATTATTCAATGAATTTGTTGTAGTAGCAGTAATATTGGTAATAGTCGTTTGATACATATATATATTAGTGTTTAGAATTGTCTGTAAATAATAATGAAACGTTTTTTATTTTGTTACAGAGTTTTTATTTCTAAACTGAAATAAATACAACTTCTTTGAAACTAAGTCCAAGCAGCTTATGATAAATATGTTTTACTACAAAAGGTTTTTTAAAGCAAAGCAAATATTTAAATTAAAATGGGACATTTTCTAGGACATTTTCTAGGGCAGTGGTCGAACAAATGGTTTTATTATACCATTTTGAATGAAAGATGATTTTGACTGACAGCATTATTAATCTTGATTTTTTCAAATTGCATAGATATCATGATAAAAAGGCTATTGTAAATTATTTTGGACTTTATCACTGTAAAAAACTGAAATCGTGGCAGTTCAGACATTCATGTTCTCCAGAGGATAAATCATACTGTTTTCTTTTTCTAAGAGTCAACGTTTGCTTTCAAATATCTGCAAAACAATTGACATTTTCACAGCTGTGCTTTGCCTTTAGTGCTAATTAGCACATTTGAGCATGCTAACACACTAAACTGAGACGGTCAACGTGTTATCATTACGACTGATTAACATCAGCACGTGAACTTCACTCTGTCACTGTGAGCCTGTTAGCCTTAGTGTGGCTGTCCACTCTTGGTCTTGTTCTTTAATAAATGACCACAATTACTCCATTATCAGTTGGCAATTATTTTATCAATTTAATAATTGTTTCATCAATAAAATATATTCTTACAGCAGCTCAGTCAATTTAAAGAACCGTACATTAACGTGTATTTGTCCTTTTTAAATACTTTTGTAATTCCTGCACGCCTTTGGCTATGTGGTGACAAGATGAAACTGCTATCCCTTTTAATTTAGTAGAAAGATTATCTTGTGATCCTCCATTGTTCCATTTAACAATTTCATGCCTCTTGAATTTAGTTTTTTTCTCAAGTGGACTGTTTTGCTGTGTTCCCTCTTTCTTGAAAGATTCAGAACCGTACATTCACAAAGAGCTGGGAGGTTTTCCACATTAATCTAGATTTAATATTCGTTTCAAAATACGTTTTCCCTATTAATTAAAAGTAAACCATGTATTGTATGGTACATTATCCCTCTAACGGACCCATGTGGAGATTATGAAGTGGAAAACTAATGGTGTAGACTTTCGCATTTGGGTTTTGCCTGAGTCATTTACATATCTGTGAGGGCATGTCGATGTATGTGCAAATAAGCAGAACTCTGTGTGTCCTATGCTTTCTCCCCTGCCCTCCCCTCCCCGGCTTACTGAGGGAGTC